>NW_026971179.1:0-168208 GCF_963678635.1 Symsagittifera roscoffensis
CGTGCATACCGTCAGCAGGATGGGGTCCATCTGGATCCTCAGTTCCTCAAGAAGGCAGCTCATCTTGTCGCACAGCCTCGCTACTTTCCTCGCTTCTCCCCTTGACACGTCGTTGGTCCCAACCATCAGGGTCACTGTGTAAACTTTGGTCATCCCTAGCAAGTCCAGGGTTGCCAACATCTGTGGCGTGGCAGCTCCAGCGAAACTCAAGACTCCTGTCTGCCAATGGGACCGTATCTGGGTCAACACCCGCACCAGGCTATCCCCTATAATTAGGTGAACTGCACCCTCTGGCACACGAGGTGGCGCTAGATACTCCACCCAGGCTGCGTCATGGAAGCAGTCCCTCCTGGCTCCCTGTTCCGCACTCCAGTCCAGCCGATTGTGCCTGTGGTAGTTCCCTTCTGTATTCTTCTTATAGCTTGCGATCACGACATTCCTGACCGGCTGTTCCCTCCAAGTTGGGGGAAGCTCTGGCCTTGTCGATCTTTCACGACTCTGCTGTTGCAATTTCTCGCCTAGCTCCTTCAGGCGCGATGAGGCGCCACTCACCTGACTGCCACTCGAGGTCGAGGTTGGGGTATATCCTGGTAACACCACATCCATCAGAGGACGTACAGGTTGTGTCTCTAGGTTGCGCAAGGAAGGCGTCACGTCATTCGGTATCCAGACCTCTAACCCTTCGCTCATGTGTTCTCTGGCCTCGCGGTCAAGGTTGAACCGTCCTCTAGCCCTGGGAGCTTCATCCACCTCCATGCGCGACTCTGGCCTCGAGCTGGTCACCACTCGTTCGTTTGACCTGGCTCCCTTCTGTGCGTCAAGCTCGCGTTGTCGCTGTTCTATCCTTTCCAACTCCGACTTCAGTTGATCACGATTTGCGACGTTCTCCCGCACCCTCAGCTCCTGCTGATGTTCAGCCCTTAGCATCTCAAGTAATTTCGACGTCTGATCTCGCTCGTCGACTGCCTGGTCTCTCTCCAGCTGAAGCTTCTCCCTGTCCAGCTTCGCCTGATCCCGATCGAGGTTCGCTTTATTCCTCTCCTTCAGCGCCTTCTCGAGCTCTTTCTTTAGAACCCCCAGATCCGGATATGCCTCTGTCGTCTGTTGCGCTCGCGACATCGACGGCACCTTACTCGAGCTCTGGCCTGTGGATCTTGCTGTTGGTCTCGTCGGTAGCGGAAACTCTCCTGCGCCGTGTTCGGTGTTGTTACTCAGGCCAGGATTTCTTGCCAAGTCAAAGCCCCTTACTCCTCCATCCGCATTCCAAGATAACCATCTGGTCTGTTCTCGATTTGATATGCCCTCGGTGGTGTAGCCGACCATCAAGACAGCCTCCGTCGCAGACTCCCTGCACTCACCCTGGTCCTCCAACTGGAGGATCGCATTCAGCATCACCGCCATTCTCTCGTCTATCTGGGTGTAGTCCAGGTCCCTCAAGCGTCTGTACAGCTCGTCAAGAGTGGGCTTCTTCAGAGCCGCGGGCACGGAGTTCCAGAATCGGTCTGCCATTTTTGCAACTTCGGGATGTATATAGGTAGATGTTAACCAGCTCAAGAATTACCTTACCAACTCAAGAATTACCTTACCAACTCAAGTATTACCCAATTCAAGAATTCTCTAGAAATGTTCTCTTGCAACTACTTGCTGTAGATTCGGATTATCGCGTGTTCAATCAAGATTCTCTCTTTTTGTTTCTCGCTTGAGTGTAGTTGGATTTTCAACTTTGTTTTTCAAACTCGATCTGAAAACAGAAAGCTTATTAAAACTTAGCATGTCACGTTCCTAACCTAGGGACCCCCCTTCTACCCATATGGTTAAAATCTTATCATTCTCATATCACTTAAAGCAATTCGATTGGATTTTCCTTTAAGAACATGCAGATTCATTTTATGTTTTAGCACCATCAATTCTTTCTTTTAAAATTCAATTGTCATGCCAATCACATCTTAAGATCCTTTTACCTGCGCCGCACCCCAGTACCTAACTCAAGACTCCTCCCTCACACCCGACCTGATACCTCCATGTACCCGACTCAGGCGATGCTCAAGTAGTACTTCTTGTGAAGATGCACCATTATCTCTGTTTCTGCAAAGACCACATGTAGGATAGCGTACAATTCCCTCGAGCTCAGTTTGCCCCTGTTTGGGTCGTACACCGGCATCGAGACCTCCACTATTCCTCTTTCAATCATGAAGTCACGTAGTCTTGTCAGTGCCAATATCACGTGTTCGGGATCAATTGTGTTTCTGTCGTTGACTCTCGTTACTAGGAAGCAGAGGTATTTGCCCGGGACCTGTGCCACTGACGGTGGAAGCGCTGCCATGCCTCCCAGTCCTGGCCTCTGTCTGAACAGAAACTCTACGTTCTGGTACTCTCTTTTGAAGTCAGCCTCCAATCTTGATTTGAAACTCATGTCCGCCGTGATGCAGATCGCGCTGGTCCTGTTTGACAGGATGAAGTCGCTATCCGTTATCATGATGTTCTCTGAGTATTCATTGGGTATTTCGAATTTCGTTTTGAAATTCCTTCCTATGGTAGGCTCTGGTTCTTCTTCCTCCAGTTCCAATCCGCTTGTTTCCCTCACTTCCTTGAGCTTCTTTATCATCAAATTTTCGGTGTGGGTAAGTCCTACCCCCACTCCCCGGACAAAAATATTTATCGACGTCCCCGTCGATGTAGTCGGGTCTGAATTGTCCTTAGGGATGTCCAGTGGCCTGTCTGTTGCTGTCCATCCGAAAAGAGGGTCCTCTGTCTTCATGTAATTTGCTGCTGATACATCGATTTGCTGAATGCTTTGTCCTTCGCGGCTCTCGTCCTTGACATCACGCATCCACTCTAGAATCCTCAAGTTCGTGTTCTCCCTCCTTTCTATCTCACTCTGTTCGAGATCCGTCTCCAATTCTGGCGTCGAGTAATCATCCTGCGGATAATGTCCACCATCGTCAATGACCTGCCATTCCTCTCCGGCTTCCAGTTCGCCTGCGCTTAGTAGTTCATCGCCCAACTTGTCTGGCTGTATCTTATCGATCAAGAAGTCATCCCCGTACCTATTGTACCTCATGCCTGTGCGTTTACGATTGCCAGTCCTGGTTTCCGGTGGTGTTGGTCGATCCGGCTCCATCCACTTCGGTACCTCGTTTTGCTCTGGGTCGTTCCAGTCTTCTTCTACAAATGAACCTGCATCCGACTCCACTTCTATCTTTTCGTTGTCGTCCAAACTCAAGTTCTCATTACCATCATTTTTCTCTCTAGTGCCTTTCTCATTCACTTCGCACGCTGGTTCCACCACCAGGTACTCAAGACCTTCCATGTCTTTTGGTAGGCACCAGTCCTCCGGGGACGGGACATGAGGCTTCAGATTTTCGTAATGTGCTGCTCGCCCTGTACTCAAGCGATAGAACCGTCCTTGTTGATGTACTTCCGTAATCATGAACGGTCCTCTCCATTTCTTGAGTAGTTTCTTTGTTCCCTTGGGCGGTATGACATTTTGGAAGACCCACACGTATTGGCCCACTTCGTATGGCTTTGCTCTTAGTATCTTTTCGTCATATTTCTTGCGTTGCCTCATTTGCGCTTGCGCCGTGTTTCTCCGACATAGCTCGTTTAGCTCTTGTTGTCTTTTGATCGCTTCCTTCACGTATGCTTGAGGTGACGTCCTCTTCCCCTCGTACTCCGGGTAGAAGAATGTTATAGGCATTGCCCTTTCCCTGCCTGTCAACATCATGAAAGGACTGATACCCGTCGTTGAGTGCTGAGTACTATTATAGGCTCCTACTACCTGTGGCAGGTATTTGTCCCAGTCCGTCATGTATCTCGAGCAGTACACCCTGAGCATGTTGACCAGTGTCCTGTTCTGTCTCTCTACCAACCCATTGGTCTGTGGATGATAGGTCGTCGAGTGCGCTTGAGCAATGTGTGATCTCTTCATCAATTCTTTTGTCAAGTCCCCCACAAAAGCCTTGCCGTTGTCCGACTGGAAAGTCATTGGACAACCATACCGCGATATCCAATGCGTTATCAGGTGATCACATGTCTCCTCTGCCGAGGCTGTCTGGCACGGAACCGCTTCCGCCAACTTGGTGAAGTGATCTATTATAACTAGTATTTGGTTATAACCCGACTCCGTCATGCAGATTTTCTGATGGTCTATCTGCACCACTTCATTGAATTCCGAACTCTCGACAGACTTGAGGGGAAACTTCATCTTCCTTGGGTCTTTTACTTGAAGGCATGCTAGGCAGGCATTCACCCATCTCTCGCAAGCTTTTCTCATTCCCGGCCAATCAAACCTGTGAAGTATCCTTTGTTGTACTTTATCTATCCCCTGGTGGCCCATCTGGTCGTGTGATCTGAAAAGCACCTCCGTTTGGTACAATTGTGGTAGTATGATGAGGTTGTGTTTGTGTAATATTTTTTCCTCATCTCTTCTCTTGCACGCTACCACCCCTTCAGCTGTGTGATAAAGTAAATCTCTCTTTTCTTTGTAGAACTGGCTCAAGATCTTGTAGCTGTCTTCCTCAAGTTCCCCCTTCTCCTTGACTCCCGAATGGATCCATTTGGAGAGGTTACTTGTCATTTTGTCATTCCTCTGGGCCCTTATTAGGTCAGACAGCCTGTATCTCGCCTTAACGTGCTCCTTTAGCGCCATGATCTGTCCATTCATTTCACCAGGGTTGTGGATGTCATCGCTCAGCTTCACACATATCATCCTTTTCACGATTTTCATGTCGTCTTCTGGTACCAGATTCGTTCTGACGTTTGAGTTGCACGATAGTTCCCTTAGTGGTTTTCTTGAAACTGCTATTTTCTCGAGCTCTTCACCACCTCGTACCTCTTGTATTTCCAGATTGTACGTCCCTGAAGATGGATCCGTCTGTAATTCCCTGTCGTGCTGTCTTATCTTCTCTTCCGCCAGTATCATGCATAGACTGTCTTGGTCTTCGCTGCTCTCATCCGAGTCTTCATCCCATTCTTCACGCTCCCCGGACAATTTCCCTTCTCCGGTTTCGTCTTCTTCCATGAATCTGGACCACTCCCCGGACTCTTGATCTAGTCCCAGGTGTTCAACTTCTTCTCTGAATGTTACTTTGTTATCCCTGACTTTTGTCTGCTCCAGAATTTTGTCGGGGATTTTTTCAACTAGTGATCGCACAACTTCCTTGCTATCAGTGATGCTTCCTTTTGAGACGTCAGTATTGTTCACTGTTTCTTCTCTCCGAAGTATGGTTAGTTCCGGTGCCTCCTGACCTTTCCCTTGGATCACGGGCTTGTCATCTGATAGTTTCTCAAGCAACCTCATTAAGTCTTCATCTATTCGGACCGTTCCCTCCTCTACCTGGATGAGATCATAACCTTTTGCCTTGAGTGTTTCCCTCACGATCTTGGACTTGAGCATTATTCCTACCGGAATCCCTCTGCTTCTCTTCAAGATGGTCTTTTCAAGAGGCTCTTTCGGCAATTCGGGATGATCTTCAATCGGTTTGCCTGATTTGTCCAGCCATCTCGTGAGTGGAAGACTGTCGTACGTTTCTTTGTCCATAAAGGAGAAGCCGTCTTTGATCTCAGGTCTGTCCGCCTCTCTTTGTTCTTGCCTCTCGTAGAACTCCGTCTTCTTACTCAAGCTGTCAGCATTTTGATGTTTATCTCGTGTTCTGTGCTCAATTATCATGTTGTATCCATCCAAGCGAACTATCCACCTCCCAATATAGCTCTGGTCCATTGAGTACGTTTTCAGCCAGCTTAGTGCTCGGTTGTCGACTCGCAGCTTGAAGGGCTCACTGCCTAAGTATGCTCTGTATTTTTCGACAAAGGTGACCACCGCGAACATCTCTGCTTTCGGTGCTCCGTACTTCATTTCTGTGTCACTTAGGACCTTGCTCCCGTATGCTATTGGTCTCAAGACTGTCTTCCCATTCCATTCTTGTTCTTGATGGAGAATCCCAGAAATAGCGACTACTGATGCATCCGTGTCTAGCACGTACATCCCTTTCTCAGTCGGCATACCCAGTACTGGTGCCTCACACAGCTCTTTCTTTATTCTCTGGAATGACTCTTCTGCCGCGTTGTTCCACGTGAACTTCTTGCCCTTATGTCTCATTAATTGTTGCATCGGGTATACTTTGTCCGCATATCCCTTGATGAATTCTCTATAATAGTTGGCGAAACCCAGGAAGCTCATCAGCTGGTGTTCCGTCTTCGGTGATTTCCAGGTTAGGACTGCTTCCACGGCGTCTGGGTCAGGTCTGATACCGTGTTTATCTACCATCCTGCCCAAGTATTTGATCGAGTCCTTGAGTATCTCGCACTTTGATGGTTTACACTTCAGCCCCGATCTTTTCATGCACGCGAACACCTCGTCAAGCCTCTCGATGTGGTCTTCTAGTGTTGGCGTTGCTATTACCACGTCGTCCACGTAGCACATTACCAGGTTGCCGTACTTCTTCGTCACGCCTATCAACGCGTGTGCCATCAGCCGCTGAAACGTGGCTGTTGCATTGCAGAGTCCAAACGGCATCCGTTTCCATTGAAACAGACCCAACTCACAGGCGAACCCTGTCTTGTCCCTGTCTTGCTTCCTTAATGGTACCTGCCAAAAGGCCGAGCCTAAATCAAGAGTCGTAAAAAATTTCGCATCACCTAACTTCGAGAGGCTCTCATCAATTCTAGGTATGGGATAGGCATCCTTTACCGTGACGGAGTTCAGGTATCGAAAGTCACAACAAAACCTTAACTGGTCGCCTTTCTTTTTGGCCATCACTACTCCACACGCCCACGGTGACTTGGATGGTTCTATCATGTCATACTCTAGTAACGTTTCGATTTCTTTTCTACACGCGTCCGATTTGTGTGGGGTCATGCGCCTCGCCCCCTCCCTGTGTGGCACCGCGTTTTCCTCAAGTTCTATTTCATGTTCAACAAAATTACAACACCCGATATCCGCCTTATGCCTTGAAAAAACCTCCTCGTTCCGCTCTAGTACGTCCTTGATAGCTTCGAGCTGTTCATCTTTCAGTTTGCCCCTTAAATGTTCAATCTCCGGCAGAACCGGTTTATCAGTTTGCATTTCATCTAGTGTGGGTCGCTCTGGAAAGTTCGAACAGCTCGAAAGCCCATCGTCCGTTTCTGACTTAAGTGATTTGATAAGACTTGAAGAATCCTTTATTCTCTGCAATCGTCTCAAGATACAAATTTTGTCCCTGTGATTAGGACAATCAACAACTTCATTTTGTTTTGAGTTTTCAATTGTTTCGTATCGAGTTTTAACTGGTAAAGCATATCCCAGCTTCCTCCCTCTCTGTATCGTGATCGGTATATCAAGGGTATTCAACAAGACACTGACGCAGAGGCCGCTCTTCGTTATCGAAAATGATCTTCCTAAAACAGCAGCGCTTTGACTATTGGGATTCGGAACTATACACACTTGCTTGTTGTCACTTAAATCATTATAATTTTTCATCCTCAAGCTTACGATTGCCGCTTCATTAGCTTTTAACCTCACTCTCCTACTCAAGAATACCGGTGCTTTGTTTTCATTCGCCATTATTAAATTTACCGGTTTGATTGCGTACCTCCTATCCGGGTTCCGTATCCTGAACATTGCATTATTTAGATCAATCGTTACGTCGAAATTCCTGATGAAGTCTCTGCCCAAAATGAATTGGTCAGATTCATCTAGGTTTTCTACCACGATGAAGCTCATCCACAGGTTACGTTCCCCCAAATTGAGGGCTATTATCGGCGTCCTGCCCAGCACCCGTAGGGCCCCTTTGTTTGCAGCTGACAGCCGTATTCTCGAGTCTATCAAGTCACCTTTGTCAAAGCCCATCTTTTCCCATGTTTCGATTGGTATGACGCTCAAGACTGCTCCCGTGTCAAGTAATCCACGCAACTGAGTCTTTTTGCCATTTATGTCTAGCACGTGCCCTGTCACGTCTGCTTCCGTCCCGATGTGCATTGCATCTTCTTCAAGCATGGCACAGTGTCCGATCGATCTTACTTTCAACTCTTCTTTCCCTACATAGATTTGTCCAATTAGGTCTTCGTCGCATGTTATCATCGTCTTGGTATAGATGTTGATTCCATCTATATTTAGCATGACCTCGTGTGGACCATAAGCTTCAGTGTACCTATTATCAACACGTACCGATTTGCTGCCCCCTCTCGTGAGTAGTGCCCTGAGCGCTCTAGAAGTCGTTTGTGGACTTATTCCACTCAAGTAGTCTGCATACACGTCAATGTGCATTATCGTCTGGTCACTCGGCTCGCTCAAGTTTCTGGTTACCTCGTGTCCGCCCACTGTGATTATCGACATTATTCTTGCTCCGATTTTCGATATTCCAAAAGGTTTACCTGTCACCATTTTCACGGTGTTACAATTCCCGGTCTTCATTGAGCCCGTTCTAGCCTCTGGTATTGAGTTCGATCCGGTTAATGCTCCGCTAAAATTCTGTCTTTCGATCTCCAACTTTAGTCGTTGCTCTATTTCTTTCGCAGCCAGATCTTGTTTCACTTTGGCAATTGCTTCCGTCGCCGCTTTCTCATAATTTATCTCTAGAGAGCTTCCGGCCGCGGACTCTAACGCACCGCTAACATGTGTCACAGCTTTCACTGTCTTCGTCGGCAATTCGGTGTTTGGTGCCCCCAAGTTCCTAGATTCAAACTCGTTTTGCCTGTTCCGCTGATTCTGCACCGCCGCTAATGCCAACTTATGTTTGGGGTGATTCTGGTCCTTGACCGCTTCCCAGAACAAGGGACAATCCATTCTGAAGTGCCCCTCCTGGTTACAGAAGAAGCATCTGGCGCCTATCTTGATGATTAAGCCATTATAGTACTCGTGTTCCTCCATCTGGCTCATATCCTCTTCATCCGGTGCATAACCTAGGCTCTTCATGCCTTGTTTGTACGTTGTGCAGTCAGCCACATGATGATCCGCTGACCCGCAGTTCGCGCATGATCTGCGCTTGTCCATATCATCTCTAGGTTTGTACCATGATGACCTCTGGGGTTGGCTTCCCCCTTGCGTGTTCCTGTTTTCGGAATATGAGTACTTCTTAGGTTTCATCAGCATGTATTCTCTTGATTTCTGTCTCATTTCTTCTGGGGTGGGTGCGCTGTCCTTCGACAATGTGTAGTATGTTGCTAACATTGTCCTTAAGTCATCACTTTTCACCCCATCGATGAACTTCGAGGCAATGCTAAAGTTCCGTCTATTTGTCGACTCCTCTGGGTCACTCCTCCTTCTCAAGCTCTCGAGGTCATCTAGGAACCGATCTATTGACTCGTCGTCCCTCTGCCTTCTCTTTTCAAATCGCATCATCGCTTGGTGACCCTTCATGCCTGACCCGAACCGATTCAGCAATATCTCGAAGATCTTGTCCGCGGTGTCGCGTTCTTCCTCCTTCTTTGCGACCACGCATTTTAATGCCGTTCCTTCCAAGTTGCTCAGTATGGCTGTACATGCTTGTCTTTCGTCACTCAAGTTATCTTGTTCTAGATGTAATCTCATCACTTCCACCCAAGTGTCAATGCATCCATCGGAGTCGTCCTTGAATTCTTTTGGCTTCTTGAATGTCTTTCTTGATTTTCCCTCTCTCCTGTCGCTCGAGTCAGTGTTCCTCGTGGCGAAGGCCTCTAGAGTCCTGTTCATCATCTCCCAAGTGCTGGCCCATGTCATAGCATCCGGTCCTGTGTTGCTGTTAGCTGTTGAATCTCCCGGAGCAGTCGTTGTATTCGACGTTCCATTCTTCATTATTGTTTTCGCAGCTGTTGGTGTTATGCTTATCGCATCCCTGGTTAAGGGCAACGGTGTCGATTGTCGTTTGTTCCTTTGTGGTTCTGCAAAGTCAACTCTGGTGCCTTGCGTACGATCCGCTGCCGGTCTTTCTTGTGGAGTAGAACCTCTCAAGATTGCATCCAACTTTGCCTGTATTTCACACGAACTCTCGGCTTGACTCCTGCTCATTGTGTCCATTCTCCTTTCCAGGCTCCCTAATTGGCTGTTGACATCATCATATCGGTTCTTCAACTGTTGCATGTCTGTTTTGATGTTCTTTTCTCGTTCTTCATTGGTGGCTTCTACCTTATCTGACATTTCCTTGAGTCTCTCATCTGTTGCCTTAGCTAGGTTAAAATAACTGTCTAGATACTCGTGCTTGTTGTATTTTATCTCCTTTTTTATCACCTCTCTGTCTTCTTCACTGTGCTTAAGTCTTTTGTCAATCTGATTTAATTTCGCCAACAAGTCACCCAGCTCAATGGTAGTCTCTTCATGGTCAGCTGTCGGTCTCTCTTCGGCCGTAGCCTCTGCTTTAGCTTGTTCCTCTCTTGGATTGGCTTCTGAGGTCTTCGTGCTCACTGTCCCAAACGTTCGTGCTCTTTCTGCTTTTGGTTCTTCAGTCACGTTTTCTTTTGTTTTTATTCCGAACATTATTCCCAATTTTTCCGTAAAAGATGTCCTCTTTACTTGAGAGTCTTCTTTCACCGTTTCTTCGGTGTTGCCTATTGCATCTTCCGCGTCATCTATCGGTGAGAACTCTATGGGTTTCTGGTTCGGTTCCTCTGCATTGGGCATTGGAGTTGACTCTGTCGCCATCTTCCTTGTTTCATCCACACTTTGATCGGGTGTCTCTAGATCAATCTCGATGGTGGGTTCTACTCGCTCCCCTTCCGTGCCCTCTTTCGCCCTGTTCTCCGCTGTACTCCTTGTGCTGACCATGTTAACTGAAAAGTTCGTCTTCGTTATCTTTGGGCCCGTTGATGTCGTTCCGCGCAGCGATGAATTATATTTCGTGTTTGATCCACTTGACCTTTTTTCGAGCACCGGTACCCTACTCCGCCTCATTATTTCTATTTACAACTGCTTCTATTTACAATTTTATTATATACACGATTCTATTCTAAGGGTAAAAAAAATATTTTTTTGTGGTAACAAATTCTGTACAACGTGTTAAAAACCTTATCCAATTCTCTTTCTAAAACCTCCGAAAAATTTTCCTTAATTTGGTCTTAACCCTACCTATTTCGATTTGTCTTATTCTGTCTTAAAACGCACTTGTTGTAATTTGACTTCAATTTCTATACCGTCCCAAGACTATTCGTCACTATCACAGTACTCTCCGTTAGTGTCCTAAGACCCTTGTACCAAGACCACTGTTCCAAGACTACTGTCCCAAGACTAGTGTCCCAAGACTACTGTCCCAAGACCAGTGTCCCAAGGCTAGTGTCCCAAGACTACTGTCCCAAGGCCAGTGTCCCAAGGCTAGTGTCCCAAGACTACTGTCCCAAGGGTAGTGTCCCAAGACCAGTGTCCCAAGACTACTGTCCCAAGACTAGTGTCCCAAGGCTAGTGTCCCAAGACTACTGTCCCAAGACTAGTGTCCCAAGGGTAGTGTCCCAAGACCAGTGTCCCAAGGCTGGTGTCCCAAGACTAGTGTCCCAAGACTAGTGTCCCAAGGGTAGTGTCCCAAGACCAGTGTCCCAAGGCTGGTGTCCCAAGACTAGTGTCCCAAGACTAGTGTCCCAAGACCACTGTCCCAAGACTGTCCCAAGACCACTGTCCCAAGACCCTGTCCCAAGACCACTGTCCCAAGACCCCTGTCCCAAGACCCTGTCCCAAGACCACTGTCCCAAGACCCTGTCCCAAGACCCTGTCCCAAGACCCTGTCCCAAGACCACTGTCCCAAGACCACTGTCCCAAGACCCTGTCCCAAGACCACTGTCCCAAGACCCTGTCCCAAGACCCTGTCCCAAGACCACTGTCCCAAGACCACTGTCCCAAGACCCTGTCCCAAGACCACTGTCCCAAGACCCTGTCCCAAGACCACTGTCCCAAGACCCTGTCCCAAGACCACTATCCCAAGACTGCTCTGTCCCAAGACTTCTTCGGTCTTGTCCCAATACTCGTCACGGAGTGTCTTCCTCGTTGTAGGGTCTTCTTGAACCACCGTACCTTGTACCACCACTCAAGCTCTAGTAAAATTTTCCCAAAAACCCTCTCTTAAAAGCCAAATGCTGACCCCCCTCTTCTTTTTGGTTGTTTCTATTTCAATGTAGGTGCGCAGGTATCTTGTGATCACCTGTTCGTATAAAACCAAACACAAATCCTCAATAAAATGCAACAAAAATTTTAAGTAAGAAAAATAATAAAAACAGAAAAATGAGCCCACCTAAAATTTAAAGGTGACCAATGTCTACCTTTCGTCTAAAAAAAATGTCTGGTACCTAATTGCCACGCGTTTTCCTCCCCCCACTAGTGATCTTATGGGGTATCACAAAAGCTGTCTATATCCGGTCCCCCCTACCAAACCAACCAGCGTACCAGCCTTAACCCGAGTTGGATTTTGGATCTCCACCTAATATTACCAACGCGTGTTAATTTCTAATGTAACTAAGTCAACGATGTCGACTAATTAGTTACTCTAATTTCCCCCTTTTTGCAATTTACAACCGCCAACCTCTAGCCTAACCAGTCCCCCTTCTAACCTCCCCCCTTTCTAGCCCCCCTTCTTAAGCCTAAAAATTACTTTAAGCGCCGGGTGCTAAACCTCTCAAGAGAAAACCGTAGACCTGTTTCCAGGCCTGCTCAAGTAAAAACGTTCCTCAAAACTGGGGGATTTCGCTTATCCAATTTTACACTTATCTCCTATAATGTAATGTGGATTCTAACGATACCCGTTCTGCCCAACTTGAGAACTCGAGAATTGCCAAATCCTTCTTGGCTGCTTTCCCACTCGACTGGTCACCTGTTCCAGTCCAGTCTCCTATTGGTTCAGCCAAGTGTCCCTGAACCACTTTCCCACTCGGCTGGTCACCTCTTCCAGTCAAGTCTCCTATTGGTTCAGCTCAAGTGTCCCTGAACCACTTTCCCACTCGGCTGGTCACCTCTTCCAGTCAAGTCTCCTATTGGTCCAGCTAAGTTCCAAGCTATCTGAAAACCCTTGACAACGCCCCACTTCGGGCACTTTATTCAGTTTACTGGTTTAAATTGCTAGGTTGATCGAAACGATCGAACTTGTAAAACAGTATGGGTATACTATTTAATTAATATAAAGGTTTGATCCAACTAATCTGGTGTCAAAGTCACTGTCTTTTTTCGTTTTATGGTTTTTGTTCCTTTTTCTATTCTTTTTTGGTTTTTGTTTTGCTTTTTGTCTTTTTGCTCGTGTTTTTGTCCCCCTAGTTGCCCCCCTTTACTCGGTTAGCTAAGCCTCGTTCGGAGAGCGTACCAGGAAATTTTCTCGAGTTTTCTTAAAAAGCTATCACGGTACAACCGGAAGGTTTGCACGTTCCTGTCGAACCGTACCGCCGGTACTCTAGAATGGGCATTCAGCCCGAAGCTGTCTCAAGTGGGTTCGACTCCGTAGTCTTGATGTCGTAAACACCCAGGAGCGCCATAAAAACACTATGTAACATTCGTCTACTGCAGTCACACATGAGGCTTAAGAAAAATAGGCCCTATAACCACTGGCTCAAGGGTCAGGGACACTATCTCTTGTGTTTTTCTACCTCAAGAACGGTCGGAGCCAGTTCGGTTCGCTTGTGACATGAGACTACGACCCGTTACAGCTTAAAGGCTACTACTAAAATATCCCCCCACTCTAGAATTAGAAACGTCCCCATACTTAGGTCTCTAGATACCCAAAATACATGAACGCCGTTAAAAACCGGGTTGGAACAATCCGTTAAGTTACTTTTTATTAGACAGTGGAACTTTGATCCATTTCAGATGGATCAACCTAAAACTCGCCTTACCTCAACATAACAATTATAAAACACACTCTAGAATTTAAATTAAGTACTCACATTGTAGCACGCTCAAGAACCAGGAAGTAAATAAGTCGGTAAACAACTCAAGAATTAATAAAGTAACTAATATGAGTTTAATGTTAGTCAGTTTCAACAACAAGAACAAGTTTTTACTCTAGACTGCAAGTTCTCGTGAACCATTGGGACACTCTAGCTGTCCACCTTTCCACCGAAGGTTCACTCTGGTCCAGTCAAGAATAGTATTCCAATCGTAATAATCCAACTCGAGGGAATGCTCTCGTCTCTGTCACAGATGGGACAGCTCTACTCTCGATTATTATAGTGATGGAAATTGCGAATAGCAATTTCCTACTGTTTTTTCTTGCGACTTTCCCGCGTGTGTGTCTTAATCGTTCTGAAATTGTTCTGAAATTGTTCTGATTTTCAGTTATCGCGAGAAAATCGTGCATGACATGTTCCATTCGAAATTTTGAAAAATTAAATTTCACTCCAAAATCAAGTGTTTTCTGCTCTTCTCAAGGTCAAACTTCCAAATATGACCGACTGGCACACCAGTGGTTATAGGGCCTATTTTTCTTAAGCCTCATGTGTGACTGCAGTAGACGAATGTCTACTGCAGTCACACTAAAATATCCCCCCACACATGAGGCTCAAGATGAGGCAGTCACACATGAGGCTTAAGAAAAATAGGCCCTATAACCATTGGCTCAAGAGTCAGGGACACTATCTCTTGTGTTTTTGTACCTCAAATCAGTCGGAGCCAATTCGGTTCGCTTGTGACATGAGACTACGACCCGTTACAGCTTAAAGGCTACTACTAAAATATCCCCCCACTCTAGAATTAATAACGTCCCCATACTCAGGTCTCTAGATACCCAAAATACATGAACGCCGTTAAAAACCGGGTTGGAACAATCCGTTAAGTTACTTTTTATTAGACAGTGGAACTTTGATCCATTTCAGATGGATCAACCTAAAACTCGCCTTACCTCAACATAACAATTATAAAACACACTCTAGGAATTTAAATTAGTACTCACATTGTAGCACGCTCAAGAACCAGGAAATAAATAAGTCGGTAAGAAACTCAAGAATCAATAAAGTAACTAAAATGAGTTTAATGTTAGTCAGTTTCAATAACAAGAACAAGTTTTTTACTCTAGACTGTGAGTTCTCGTGAACCATTGGGACACTCTAGCTGTCCACCTTTCCTCCGAAGGTTCACTCTGGTCCAGTTAATATTAGTACTCCAGTCACAACAATCCAGTTCGTGGGAATGCGCTCGTCTCTGTTTCAGATGGGACAGCTCTACTCTCGATTATTATTGCTACTGAAATTGCGAATAGCAATTTCCCACTGATTTTTCTAGCAACTTTCCCGCGATTGTCACTCGATCGTTCTGACTTCTCTTTTCTGATTTTCAGTTATCGCGAGAAAATCGTGCATGACAGGTTCCATTCGAAATTTTGAAAAATTAAATTTCACTCCAAAATCAAGTGTTTTTTGCTTCTCTCAAGGTCAAACTTCCGAATATGACCGACTGGCACACGAAAGCTGATCAAAAGTCGTTTGACTGATGGCCTAAAAATAGTAACTTTCTACTTAGCCCTAAACAGACCAGAAAATCAACTGGCAAGGTCGAGACGGTGAAAAACGAGTAGAATTAAGGTAACTGACGCCTGCCAGTCGTTAATAGGTACTTTTTCTACGCTCCGTCGCTGTGTAGTATTTGGGCGAATGTTACAAAATATAATTGATCAATTAATTAAATTAATTTTTCGTGTACTTCAGTTTCAGTCACGAGATGTCCAGCAATCTTTTACGATCAACTGCTAACAAATGTTCGCGGGCGGTTTGTTGTAGCCGCGGAATGGCTAAAGACATCAAGTTCGGCAGTGATGCGAGGACTCTGATGCTGCAAGGAGTGGATATTCTTGCCGATGCTGTGGCAGTTACAATGGGTCCAAAGGGCAGAAACGTCATCATTGAACAATCTTGGGGCAGTCCCAAGATTACCAAGGATGGTGTCACTGTAGCCAAGGGAATTGAGCTCAAAGACAAATTCCAGAATATAGGAGCAAAGCTGGTGCAGGACGTTGCCAACAATACAAACGAAGAGGCAGGCGATGGAACAACTACAGCAACAGTGCTGGCAAGGGCAATTGCCAAGGAAGGCTTTGAGAAGATCAGTAGAGGTGCAAATCCTGTCGAAATTCGAAAAGGTGATCTCGTTGAAAAAGTTTTTATTTATCTGACAAGTGTTGAAGTTAAGCTTGAACAGGCTGCTTGTCTATCCAGGTGTGATGGTTGCGGTGGACTGCGTGGTTGGTGCCTTAAGGAGTCAGAGTAAGAATGTGACAACTCCGGAGGAGATCAGCCAGGTGGCTACCATCTCTGCCAATGGAGACTCATCCATAGGAAAACTCATCTCACAGGCTAGTAAAGACTTATTTGCAGTGTTTGGGGGAAATGAAATTATTGCTTATTTCTTATTGCTTATTTCCTATTATTGCTTATTTCTTTCATTAACAATTTTGCAATTGATTTATATTTTGGAGTTGGAGCAGTTTTTGACGCCAATAAATTGTAATGCATTTTTAAGCTGGTCGTTTGTTTATCTGCTGAGTTATCATGAGTCATAAAACCGCTGGGTTTTCCAACTAATTTTTCAATGTGATAAAAAACATAGCTGAAATATTTCGAGGTGGGTTATCTTCTTATATATTAAATGAAAAACGGAATGCGCTATGGACACAATGTTTAACTGAACACAATGCTTAAGAATTATTAGGAGACAATATTTAAAAGGCTATCGAGCGTAACGTGTAAGAAGCATTCAGAGTAACCATCAGAAAAGTTTGAACTCTAACCATTTTCAAGGCTAGACAGTACCTGCCTGATTTTTGTCCAAAATTTCATTTAATTTATGTCTGGAACTGGGACTGTCGAAAGTTCAGTCTGGAACGAATCAATTAAAAACAGCAACCTCCATTTTGCGAGAAAGTTTTGCAAACCGATGTGGTCTATGAAATAAATGGAAGTTTTTCAACATTTCTTAGCTTGAAAAGCTTGCTAAGAAATACTTGCGAACCAATTCAGTCTATGAAATAACTCGGAAGAATTAAAGCTTCATAGCTTTAAAAGCCTGCTTAGAAAAACTGAAAGCTTTTCAAACCGATTCGATCGAAGAAATCACTTGAAATATTTCAAAGTTGTAGTAATTCAAAATTTTTGAACTAACTTGAATTATTGGACTTCTTCTGTTGTTGTGATAAATGTTGCCTAATTGTTGTGATAAACTTATTAAATAGATCTTTATGACAATGGCCACTGCGGATGTGTTAGTCTTAAGTCCTTTACTATAAAAAAGTGGCAGCAACCTTCCCAATGAAGTCAACGTCAAACTAAAGGAAACCTCAGATTACTTGTCGCTTAAAAAGCCTAATTGTTGTGATAAACTTATTAAATAGTTTCATGTGATATGATACGCTCATAATGGTACGCTTGTAAGAAAAAGGCCCGGTACGGGATTTTAGAGTCAAACTCGTCAAGCCGCGATACATCACCTCTACCCGGACATTCCCGCCGGAACCTCCACCCGTGAAAAACCAGGTTGTAATCGCTTTCATTTCTTTTTTATTTGTTTTTAAAATCCATTTCTCTACAATCCATTTAACAATCTATTCTTTCTCTTGTTTTGTCTCTTTTGTACCATGTTTAGTGAATGTCCGTGCCGAAGTACAGTCCGAAGTGGCTACCCAAGTGGAGCAGGAAATTGGTAAAAGGAATCTGAAGGACCAAGTACTGCAGCCCCAAAGATGTCGGAGCTTGTACAGAGGTGCAAAATTAGCCGACCTTGCGGCTACTGTCTCGCGCTACCCCTCGCAGAAACTGAACTGTGTTACTATATTACCCGGCTTTAATGATAACTCATCTACGGTTTCAGACTTTGCTAATGATTGGAGATTTTAAATAAATTTGATAATTCATAAGTTTTACCCAAATGTGCTTATTATCCCCAAAACCATCCTCTCTGCAAATAATCACTTCATAAACAGAAAACTTGGTGCTTTAAATAACTCTCTGTTTCGCCTTATTATAACATTTTACACTCAACAATTCGAATTATTTCCCCCAATCTAAACGTTAATTTTAGTTCTAATATGTTTTGTAAAGATGGTATTCATTTTTCTTTTTATGGTAATAAGTTTTTCAGTTTATTGCTCCCTCAGCTTACTTGTATACATTCACCATAAATTTACCCTCCTCACCGCCAAATTATGGCCGATCAAACGCACTGCCAGATTTGCAAACGCCACCTCCGAAAAGGAGGCATATGGCGTGTCATTCGGAAAGCATACATCCATGTCTCATGTAGCGAGCTACAGAGCAGCAAATTTTATTAGGATGGGTTCTCCTGCATACAATGCACTTGATAGTTTGCAAAAGGGCCTAAATCTACAAACAGACCAACAAGCACAGCCCCCATCACAACTCAAAAAGAAACATCACCGGCAACACCTGAAACAAACGCACTGCCCAACGCAATCACTACAGCCCCTTCGACCCCTGGAAACTTATCGACCAAGAACTTGAAATTTAAAAAAAATGACATATACAAAAATGTTGTTAACTGGAAACCGCGCCTTATAGTTCTAAGCAAGAGCAAGCCCGGTTTACAATTCATAGATTTACTGAAACAGTAGCTGTTGTCATTAGTAAAAGAAACACCAAATTCTAACGTCGCAATGAAAGCAGCAATGATTCTCCCACATCTGCTGCTCCCCAAAATTAAATCAGAAACAAACGGATCAAATTCCAAAACACTGAGCCGCCGCATAATTTAATGGAAGCAAGCCCTATTAGACGAACTTTTCACTGAAGCGAAAGCTCTCCAAATTAGACATCCAAAACAGAAGAAGTCCGAAGCGAACGAGGAAGCTAAGCAATTCGATAAACTAATGAGTACAGGAAAATATCTGCCGCCATTGGCTGCTTTTCAGACAAGAAAACAAAAGGAGTACTTCCCCTAAACGAAGTCATTGAAGAAAAAACAGTCCTTAATATCCAGAAAGAAAAACACCCCCAACCAAAACAGCGAACACTAACTATTTAACTGAATTAAATGAAGACACAATGCCATACCACCCCTCTATATTCGAACAAATAAACGCCAAGACAGTTCGAAAATCAACCATGAAAATGCACGGAAGCCACGGTCCCTCAGGTCTACATGCGTGCGAATGGAGAAGTGTATTAACTCACTTCAACCAGACATCCATTGAGTTTTGCAAAACAATTGCTAAACTATCCTATACAATAGCAAGTAAAGTTGTCCCTCATGGAAACTTAACAGCTTACAACGCGTGTCGCCTGATACCTCTGGACAAAAATCCAGGGGTACGACCCATTGGTATAGGCGAGGTTCTGAGTAGAATAATTGGCAAAACAATCACCCAATGTATAAAATCAGACCTTAAAAATCTTAGAAAATATTTCCAACTCTGCTTAGGCCAGAAGTGTGGAATCGAATATGCTATCCACAGCTTGAGGAAATAGTTTGAGAAACCGGAAACGGAAGCCATACTACTTATTGATGCAGAAAACGCCTTCAACTCGCTCAATGGAGAACTTGCTCTAAAAATGTGGAAATCCTTTGTCCGGCACTACATCATGCGCTGGCCAACTCATATAAACATCCCTCAAATTTTTATGTTAATAACACGGTTTCGACATCTACCGAAGGCACAACGCAAGGTGATCCCCTCGCAATGGCTATGTACGGAATTGGAATAATCCCACTGATTGAGCTCCTGCAAAAACCAAATGTCACCCAAAAATGTTACGCAGATGACGGAAGCGCTGCAGGTGATCTTAAGAGTCTCCGCGCATTACTAGACAACCTAGATATGCACGGAAAGGCTTTCGGATACAATATGAAGCCTTCCAAGTGTCAACTCATAGTAAAGGAAAACTGTCGTGAAAGCGCCATAAAGGTATTCGAAGGCACAAATATTAAAATGGTAGACGGTTTTAGAGTCCATGGATCGGTTATAGGAACACCATCAGCATGCGATAAGTATATCGAAAGCGAAATTGAAAAGACAGCTACCCTAACTGAAAAGCTTTCCAAAATAGCGAAAACATCACCACAAAATGCGTACTCCTGCTACACAAAAGGAGTTCAAAATAAATTAAGCTTCCTCACCAGAACAACTCCGGAAGCTTTTAAGAAAGTAGATGAAACTGAGAAAAACGTAAGACCGCAGCTACTTCCTAGTATTACTGGTAAAAACCATATAACCGATGAAGATCGCAACTTTTTTGCACTACCACTAAGAATGGGAGGATTAGACCTCCTGAGTAACACGGACTTTTCCAAAAACTATGAGTGGTCACGAGTCATTTGTGATCCGTTAGAAAACACTGATACAGAAATAGCTGAAACGGAACAAACTCTGATAAATAGAAACATCAAAACTGAGAAACAGAACATCACAATCTCAAAAAAGGCTAAAATTACGGAAAATTGCTCATCAGACAATAAACTGACAAAAATTCTAGCGTCACAGAAAGGAGCATCGAATTGGCCGAGCGTGCTCCCCCTAAAAAATACAATTTCTCCCTCAACAAATCAAAGTTTGAAGATGCATTACATCTGAGATATGGATGGGAACCACCAAACACCCCACATACATGCTCGTGTGGGCAACCGTTCACACTGACCCACTCCCTACACTTTCCCAAATATGGATACACTCACCTAAGCCATAATGAAATTCGCGATACCTTTGCGACACTCCTGGACGAAGTATGCCATGCTGTTGAAATAGAGCCGAAACATCGTTGGAAGGCGAAAGCTTTCACAAAACAACCACTACTGAAGATGACGCTCGACTTGACATCAAGGCAAATGGACTCTGGGGAGGCCGATTCAGCCGAACCTTTTTCGATAAAAAAATTTTCAACCCCCATGCTAAATCCTGTCCTAAAACTATATCTGACGCCTACAAATATCATGAGTGTCAGAACATTAAAATACCAACAAAGAATTCTGGATGTGGAACAGCAGCATCTTTATTCCACTAATTTTTGCGTGTACCGGAGGAGCAGCGCCGGGCTCTACAAAAACCGTCCAGAAACTAGCAGAGAAAATAAGCGAAAAACGGAACGAATCATACTCGGACACAATTAACTATATAAGAACAAGAATAAGTTTTGCACTTCTGAGGAATGCAATCCTCTGCTTTAGGGTGTGCAAAAAACCTAAAAATGCATCCAACATAGACAATTCTATCTGTGCTGTAATCGAGGAGGGTAGATTTTAATTGACAATTCTTTTGATGCATTAAAGTAGACTCGATTTTATTCATAAAATTTTGTCGATTTATTTATATAGCGTTGGTATGGCCCTATCCAACCTGTGCACGTACCGTCGCATGACGGAAGGGCCCATTTAAATTTACCTTTTTTTTAAAACTAACTTGAATTATTGGAAGTTCGATAGCTTAAACAGCTTGCTTAGAAAAATTTAAATTTTTCGCGAACCTTTTCAGTCTATGAAATAACTGGAAATAATTCAAAGTGTCATAATCATAGGTTGCTCCGAAAAGCTTATACTTTTCGCGAAACCAAATCAGTCTATGCAATAACTTGGCTTAAATAGCTTGCATAGAAAAACTTGAATCTTTTGCGAACCAGTTGGCTCTGTGAAGTAACTTGAAATATTTCATTTCATAGCTTGAATAGCTTACTAAAAAACTCTTACTTATAAAAGAGTTTTTTGCCAATTGATTCGCTCTATGAAACCACTTTTGAAATATTTCAAAGTTTCTTTGCTGGTAACTCTTGATCAGAACACCAACTATTTTTTTGCGAGCCAATTGATTATTGGGAGGCGGGCTTGCTAGTTTCTTAAGCAATACAGAATATATTATTCAAATCGAACTTTAGCGGATAAAGCTTTCTAAGGATTCAGTTGAATGTGAGTACCCATGCTATTAGCCAGGGTTTGACCAGCGTCCATCATTTTTTGCACAGGATCAATAATCTCGAACACGTTCAAAGCAGTTACATCCAAATAACGGAGTCCCCGCCTTTTTCAAACTTTGATTTCAGTAACAGGCATTGTTTCCATGATCCAATAAGCCTGCCGATGTTAAAGTGTAATACATGTCTGGTTGATCTCTAGTTATTGCAAAGCTAACCACTTATCAATTTAATGTGAGCTTGTCTGAAAATAGTGCAAACTTTAGTGATTTTGATGACATGTGTAGGCGATGGAGAAGGTGGGTAAGACTGGTGTGATCACAGTGAAGGATGGCAAGACTCTCTCGGATGAGTTGGAGGTCATCGAGGGTCTCAAGTTCGACAGGGGGTACATCTCGCCCTACTTCATCAACACCCCAAAGGGTAACTTGTTCTAACCAGTCACTTTTTCACTGGGCTAGGTGACGAAGGACGAGTGGTGTTGCTTCAGTTGTCGCCATACTAGTGCTAATGTTGCAAAATACCCTTGCGATTAAAACGGTGTAAATTAAATCGACGACTTTGAAGAAAAAAATCACCATCAAAAAATTATCTAGAAATTTTTTTATTTTACATAGAATTCTAACCATCATATGTATAATAAAAGAATTTGTAGATAATTTTTTGTTGATGGTTTTTTTCTTCAAAGTAGTCGATTTAATTTACACCGTTTTTATTTCCGAATTGAGTGTACCACTTTGCTCTTACACTAAGTGTATAGCACTCGGGCGGTTCATGTAATTATGTACAAAAGGTTTTGTTAGACGAAAGTTTTCGGTTGACTTTCAGCTTATTCGGTGTCGAATTTTGTCTAATATTTGGTTTCCTAATTCTCCGTAGTTATTTTTGAGATCGAGAATACTCTGAACATAATTATCCAAATGCTCAAATTCAAACACACAAGGGCCCTCTTCTAAATATACATCAATAATTTTAAACATAAAAAACTTCTTAGTTTTGGTTTGATGGTAACATCGGTCCATATCATCTTTGCTTTTTCGTGAGCGTCATTCCGTTTTTTTAATTTTATTCTTGTTGGATTGCAAATGGCGCGAAGCTGAGCTTCGCTTCAATGAAAAAATTAATTTCACAGTGCTATCATACTCCTATAAATCAAACAATAACAACAACGTCAATTGAAATTAATTTCTGTTCATATCAGTAGGAAATATGCAAGTTTTCAACAAAAATCAAACGATAGCTATTTTCGATCTCTATGTTCATATTTCAACTATTGCAGTGATTGGCTAGTTGTATTTACTGTGAATGTCGATTACTTTAGTAGCTGTGTGTGTAATATTGAAACGTGGGCGATGATACGTTGTCGATGTGCTTGTGCATCGTTAGTTTATGATTGTGGCCGTGTATTTGAGCGTGTATTGTTGTTTAGGCGCGAAGTGTGAGTTCCAGGACTGTCTGATTCTGTTCAGTGAGAAGAAGATCTCCTCGGTGCAGTCTCTCATCCCTGCCCTGGAGATGGCGAACCAGATGAGGAAGGGACTGTTGATTGTGAGTGAGGATGTAGACAGTGAGGCCCTCACCACTCTAGTCCTCAACAGACTCAAACTGGGACTACAGGCTAGTACACAACTCACGCTACTACACATAAAAACTCCTCAAGTCCTCACTGCTTCTTTTTACTTTTCAAATTGAAAACGCGCAAAAAATAGAATTCGTTTCAGAATTTGTCAAGTATTTCCAATTCGATTCATACGAAGCACAACCTTAAAGTTACGAAATAAGTTCCTATTGCTTTTGGCTCAGAAGCAGGATTAGGACGTGGAACTTAGAAGTAGCTTCAGACTCCCGCAACAATACCAGCAATCTTGCCGTCGAAATTAAATCCCCGTATCAAGTCTCAAGACAGCCAAAATAAGCGAATGACGTTAAAAACAAGGCTAGATGACTCTTTTGATAGATATTTTTTCTGTGCAGTTGTTTCTCACGTATCCCATCAGCATAATTCGAAGTGACATTTCTCCAGATTATCAATTCAGAACTTGGCACTAAAGGATGCAACTTATAAAGGTGTCAAGCATGCCTTGCTCTTGAAGTTTAAGAGTCTTAAAGCTACATTGTTTTTTTCTCCAACAATCGAAAGCTGGAGAATATTCAAAAAATAGTCAGCTTCTAAAAATTTTTTGTTCCGACCATGCAAATAGGGAGGAATGTTGAATTCGAGTGTTTTCACGTAAAATCAGGCAACCCAGTGTCGAGAAAAACCGGTTTGAAATTTTGAGTTTTAGTCTAATATCGGTCGAGTAGAACGCTCGAGTAATGTCGTTATCTGAAAATTTTAAGCTAAGAAAACTTGGCTTTCAAAGTTATGACGTTTTGAAAGTATAGTAAAAAATAGTTTTGGAAAAAAATGCTTCTGATTCTTTTCTTCATTTTTTGGTCTAGTAATGTCAATTATGCCTTATCCACCAATTTTCTACTCATTTGTATAGTTTTTTAATCATGTCGCGTACAAACAACGACTTTCAATTGAAACAGGGATAGCCTGTAAATTATTAGTTCAAATTAAAGGCGTTTCTTGTGCGTGGTGTGATGAGAAAACTATAAACTCGCGTAGAAGTTCAGAAAATTGAACAAAAAAGAAAAAAAAACAAAACAAGACTGCAAGTACAGGGCGAAGCCCTGAATGTTCCGACTACCTTTTAATGTTTATGGAACAGTAATAACATATAAAAAAATAAATGAATTATAACAAAATAAAATTTTTATTTTCTAAAACTTGAATTTTTTAATGAAAATCATCACCCCACACGCCATATAAAGTATAAAAGGATAGATTTCGCTCCTTTTAACAAATCAGTTATGGCAAATAAGCTTCTTTCAACCAATTTGGAACGATTTCTAAGACGGAATAACTCTCCGCTTACGCGTTAATAGCGCGAAATATATCGCGCGTTAATTGTCCCAAATTGGCCAAAATGGCTATCTTTAAACCCCCGTAACTTTAGGAAAAATGATCACAGGTGAAATATCTTTTCAAATTTAAGCTCAGGACAACAATACCTTTCGAATGATATTTAAAAATTCCGTCAAAAATGGCTAGTTAAAAAGTCGAAATTTGTCTGAAGAAAAAAAAACCCACCCCGAGCACAAATATTCCGTTACTTTCGTATCGAAAGTCGGAACAAAAATGAAAAAAATATATATTATTTTCTTTTTTCGAACAATATTTTTATAAATTATTTGGAAAACTTTTCTTGCCTGGGAAAAGCAAGATGGAACTTCTAAAATTAATTTTCGTGTAGAAAAGTTTGGTTATTTTAAGCTAAGTGACCAATTTAATGATTTATCATTACTTGATTAGTTCGCTTTGTTCGCTCCAAATTACATATGTTTCTTGCGTTCATTACTCTTTTCCAGCTGTCAGTTGGCTATGTTTTAATGTGACAATGTGAACAAATGATGTATTGCTCAATTTAGCCGATGGAAGAAAGAGAAAAGCCGACCTGAGGATCGATTCGAGTCGAGGAAAGATTCCCAGTTTTGAAGGCTTATTAGGAGTAATTAACGTAGTGAAGACTCTTATATAGGTCTTGCTGATTTTTTTTGTTGTTTTTTTAAGGAAAAGTCTCTAATAAGTACAGATGTGCATTCATACATATATGCATTTATGAATCCACTTAGGTTTATATGCACTTTTTGAGTTCAATGGAAATTCATCTGCTGAAAAATACGTAAATAGCACTCTCTAAATACGAACGTGGAAATGGCGCAAAAAAAACAAACAGTTTTTAGTTAGGAAAACATTTATTTTTAAATTTTCAGCAGAATAAAAACTTTTACCAATTGACCTAGTTTTTTCAAATTGGTTTAATTTTATCGAAAAAAAACGCCAATCATAAATTGTTCCAGAAATTCGAAGAGCAACTATTTTTTTCTTTAAAACTCGCAAGTTGAGATTTTTTCAAGAAAGTTAGAGAGCTTGAGGTGTGTATAAATGCATGTTTGTGACTGTGTGTAGGTGTGTGCCGTGAAGGCGCCTGGCTTTGGGGACAACCGGAAGAACAGTCTGAAGGACATGGCGATAGCGACAGGGGGGGTGGTGTTCGGGGATGAGGCACTGGAGCTGAAGATGGAGGACATCAAACAGCAGGTAAACACAAACAGAAACACACACCTATTTTCATATCTTGGCAGATGCACAGCCTCTGAAATAATCACATGCATTCATTGCACATTTTTAATAAAATGAGAGTTCATCGTAGAGTTCACACAGTTTGGAAGGAAGGATTGGCGTTTGTTTTAGTTTGTTGACTTTTGAGACTAATAAGATATTGGTCAGCGGGAGGGCCTTAAGAACAGTTCATTTGGTGCTCAGATATGCCTAATGGACTTGATGTGTTGTGTATTATGTGCTGTATGTATCTTGAATGTGTGTGCATTTGTGCTGCAGGACTTTGGAGTGGCGGGCGAGGTAGTGGTGACTAAAGACGACACTCTCATTCTGAAGGGGAAGGGGGAGGAGGCGGCTATTAGGGAGAGGGTGGAGGAGATCAGAGACCAGCTGGACAACACCACCTCCGACTACGAGAAGGAGAAGCTGAACGAGAGATTGGCCAAACTGTCCGACGGAGTGGCATTGCTCAAGGTAACAAACAACTCCCAATTCACATGTAGACAGTGGCAAACAATTATTAGGCAACATCTTCCAATCTAAAGATCATCTGACCTTGATGTGACAAATTATTTCGAATCAGTTCTTCCAGTTTCGCAGTTCCTTTGCTGCTGTGTTATCTTGTTTTTGCTGTGGAGTTTTCCGTGGCAGACCTGTGTCAAATGAACAGTCTCTTAACGTTACTCGGAAAAGCGCAATTGTTTTGCTCAGCCTCTTATACTATTCCAAATGTATTTGCACTTGTGACCGAAGTACGAACCTTCTTTTTTTCTAACCTAACTCGCAAATAAAAGTGTTCACTTATTTAGTGGCACTTTTGCTATAATGACATCTGTATCATCTGTTCTCTGCTTTTTTTGCGGCTAGTGTTTGTGATCATTCTTGCGATAAGCAAGGGTATTGTAATCGGGTATTTAACTGTTTGTTTTTCACCGTAAACAATTTCTAGTTTTTCATGACATTAACTTCCCTTTAGTCTTAAAAATTTTTGATTTTTTTTGTTTTTTTTGGGCTTGATAGATTTCGCCCTGATTACATCGGCTTAGCCGACACATGTTGCTTCGTTTACCGAGCTGTTTATGTGTTTTGAGGGTCATGGGGACTTTTTAGTAGTCTTAAATTTTTTGTTGGGCTCAATAAGTGTCGGCCAATGTTGTTATATTGGCACAGTGTCCGCATACTGTTTCATTTGACGCGTGAATAAAGTTTGTGTGTGTTTGTATGAGTGTTTTTTTGTTTGTTTGAGGGTGGCTGGGACTTGATAATTTAAAAAAAATTTCGGCCTAAAGGGTTCCTGCTAAGGTATTTCCGGCTTTGTTACCGTGTAATAACTTTTCTTCGATGTTAGTTTCGCATTCTATTGTATTGGCTCGTTCTTGTCTCAAAACTAGCTCAATCGGTAGATCTAAATTGAAATGTTCTGATTTTTTTCGACTTGTATCGCAAATGGTGCGAAGCACAGCTTCACCTCTGTGTCAAATTTCTTAGCGATCTCGTCAAACTTACCCTGGAGGTAAAGAATGTTTCTGAAACGTTAAAAATCCTGGGTTCGAATCTGACCAGGACCTGTGTTTTTATTTAAACGGGCAATATTCAGTTTTAAATAAGATTGTCGGTCCATTATTTGTATGCTTAATTGTTGTCGGCTTAGTTGTCACATCTTAGAATAGTTTCTTTGCTGCGCGCAGTTTCCTTAAATGTTGATTGTAGTGTTCGATTTACTCCTATTATTTGTAGTTTCACTTACTTTGACTTCGTTTTCCTTGGTTTTTTTTGTTACTTAAAAATTTTCTGCGGCCCAAATTATTCCGGCCTAATTTTAGCGGCTGAATGACCCAATTTTGGGTTGTTTCATTAGAAATACAATTTTAATAATCCCCTCCAGACTTTATTACTCTCTCTGCAAGCTGTATGTCAACCAATCGGCTTAATGAAATGCTTTTTTTTTCGTTATGGAAATTTTTTTTTCACTTTTTCCAAAGTTTTTAGTCCTTATCAGAAACTTCTACTGATTCTCAAAAAGTAGTATCAATTGAAAGACCGCCCACTCCCCTGTGTTCCTGCATATTCCCCTAGAATCTCTTTTTTTCTTGGCCTCTCTGCCTACCTACAGCCTTCGGAAAATTCTGTAGGGGAATATTTGTTGCATGTTTGATTTTTTTGTTTTCTCGAAAACTACTAGAACCTATTCAAAAAAGTACCCTGCTTAAGCGGCTACGCTCGAATTTTATGGTCCTTTGAATGGTCAAGTTTTTGTTATTTTGACCGTTTTTTGAATCTTTTTGACTTTGCTCAAAAACTAACGTCCCAAATGTAAAATTTGTGGGCCCCATGGAGATAACAGTCAGTGGGAAGTTCGCCGGCATTGGCGGCCATTCATAATTTCTTTAAAAAATTTAATCGCTCTCGGAAAAGTTAGTTTTGATTTTTTGACCGCTTTTTCTCAAACTAACCGGCCCTATCTGAGACTTCAATCCGAAGATCGGGTTGTAGGAAGCTCATTTGCTCATTCAACTATGACAGCATTTTTTGACACCTTATGTTATGACCTTCGTGAAACCTAAGTTTTGATTTTTGATCGTTTTGTTTAAAATTTTGACTTCACTCGTGCCCTACCATCCCAAATCTGAGATTTTGGAGTCAATCAATTGAAAAAACCGGTTGCGAGATTTGTTCCTGCAGGGGCGGTGACTTCTTTTTTTTGTAAGCTAAATTGTGTGTCATTGGAAAACAGCAAAGCTTTTGGGAAAAGTCCAATTTTTAAAATAGACCATTTCATCCCGCATCAGAATAACAAATTTTTACAAAAACGAACTAGTACTTCCAGCTTTAGCTGGGGCCACTAGTTTTTTAAGAGTAATGAAAGTAGTGAAGACTATTATATAGGTCTTGCTGATTTTTTTTGTTTCATTTGAAAAATTTTTAAAATATTGATGCATTTAAGTATAATGCTTTTTTGAGTTCAATTGAAATTCATTTGCTGGAATGACGTAAATAGCATTCAGCAAGTACGAGCATGGAAATGGTGCAAAAAAAACGAAATGGTGCAAAAAAAGTTAACGTTTTCTAGTTTCTAAAGTGGAATTTAATTTATAGATTTCCAGCAGAATAAAAACTTTACCTATTGATCTAGTTTTCTCTAGTTGGGTTAAAGTTATCAAAAAAGTGCCAATCATAAATTGTTCTACAAGTTCAAATTTCGTATTTTTCCTCAAAATTTGAAAATTGAGATTTTTCCAACAATGTCAGTGTTTTTTTTGTTTACTTGCGCTCATTACTTTTTTCCAATCTTCGATTGGCTATGTTATCGAGACTATGTTTTGGTTCACCTATTTTCTTTTCAACATTTTAATTTTTTTCGTCGGATCTTTTTATGCTCGTTGTATCGTAAGTAGTGCGAAACTACGCTTCGCCTCTGCGTTCGTTTTTCTGGTCAAATTGTTTCAATTATGCCTTTTCCACCATTTTTCTACTCTTGTATAGTTTTCTCATCATATCGCATACAAACGACGACTTCAAATTGAAACAAGGATAACCGGTAAAATACAAAATCAATTTAATCAGTTTTTACTCTAGCGAGCTTGCGAGCGTAAAATTTATTAGTACGAGCCTTCTTTTTTCTAACCTAACACGGAAATAGAAGTGTTCATTAATAGTGTTCGCCTATTTCTTGGCACTTCTGCTATCATCACTATCTGTATCGGTGAAAATTTCATAGCATCTGTTCTCTGCCTCTGCTTTACATATGGCTAGTGTTTATGATTTATTAAGTCTCCGTTGCTGAGTGGTTAGTGCATTAATACGAACTTTCTTTTTTTCCAACCTAAGTCGCAATTATTGGTGCCACTTTTGGGGCATATTTACAGCTTTTTCATAGCTTTTACATTCAAGTAGTAGTAATAAGTTAACACAGTTGGTTCATTTTGATTCATCAAATGAACCGAAAGAAGTGATTTGTTTCAAACAACAACAATAATGAAAACTCGATTTCAGAAATTTTCCAACTCAATATCTCGCAATTTTTTGAAATGCATTATTTAATCAAATTTATGGCTTTCTGATTTGCAATTTTTTACAAGCAAAGTTAGTGTGGATGCCCTCAGTTTGTTAGATTTCAAATTATTATTTGCAAAGTTGAGTCTATTTGTTTTTGGTGCCACTATTGGTGCATTGCATTGGCAATTGTTTAGCATATGTAGCTGCTTTATTCGTGACTAGTGTTTGTCGGTTGTTAAGCTTGCGTGGCTGAGTGGATAGTGCGTGAGACTCAAATTATCTTGATTGCAGTAGGTCGCAGTTCGGAATCCTACACGTACGCGAGATTTTGATAACTTGGGGCTTATTTCTACTTTTTCTTGTTTTTTTTTGGTAGAGCTGCTTTTTGGCCGTGTTCTTACAACTGTTTGCTCAGCGCAGCTTCGCCTCTGTGTTGACAAATGCAATTGTTGTTTTTTTTCTGTAAGTTGCAATTAAGTAATCTGAAACTGCTCATTTTGATGTTACTCAATGCAGTTATAGAAAACCGTTTTGAACAAGAATATAACTAGAGTACATGCAGTGTGTGTTTGACAGATTAAGTTGCTCAAAGTGGCCGATACTCTATCGTTTAATTAGATACACTCTTAAACATGTGTGCTGTTAGCGTTTATGTGTGTGTGTGTGTGTGTGTATGTGTGTCTGTAACGTGTATGTGTCTGTGTAGGTGGGAGGGTCGTCGGAGGTGGAAGTGAATGAGAAGAAGGACAGAGTGACGGATGCTCTGAATGCCACTCGTGCAGCCATAGAAGAGGGCATAGTGCCGGGGGGAGGAACAGCACTTCTCAGGTCCATACCCGCCCTCGATACCCTCATCCCCCTCAATGAGGACCAGAGGATGGGGTTCGACATTGTGAGACAGGCGCTGAAGAAGCCGTGCGAGACCATCGCCAGAAACGCCGGAGGTACTCAACCATTAATGTTCAATACTCTCTCTCTCTCTCTCTCTCTCTCTCTCTCTCTCTCTCTCTCTCTCTACGCTATCTGAAATTGTGTTGCGTTGTTCTCAGAGTTTTTAAGAGTCGATCAACATAGTTCAGACTCTTGGACTGACTGTTCGCGATCATTTTTTTTTTTTTTTGGCTTAAAATTACTGTTTTGCGGTTTGACTTTTGATTTCTTTTTATAATCATTATTATTAAAAGGGATTCAAACTCAACTATCAAACAGCAAAATTGTGATCGACTTCTAATTTTGAAAATGGAAATTAATTATCGGATTTTTCAGCGGAATACAATTTTACGTATTGATCCAGTTTTTTCAAATTGTGCCAATTTTGTCAAAAAAGTGCCCATCGTAAAGAATTTTAAGAGCATCCATTCTTTCTTCGAAATTCGAAAATGAGTCAGTGTTGTTTTTCTGTTCAGTTGCGTTCATTTACTCTTTTCCAACTGTCTGTTGGCTCTTTTCTAGATTTTTGACGATGTGTTGGGATGAAAATCTAAAGTAGTTTGAAGTAGTAGTGATGTTGATGCAGTTTGAACTACAGTTGGAGTGATGTGGTTGTGTTTGTTTAGTGGAAGGCAGTCTGGTGGTGGAGAAAGTATTGAGTCATCAAGGGGAGGGGAAGATGAGTAGTTGGGGCTATGACGCCCTCACGGGCGAGTACAAGGACCTCACTCTGGCGGGCATCATAGACCCGACTAAGGTGGTGAGGACGGCACTGGTGGACGCAGCCGGAGTGGCCTCCCTCCTCACCACAGCCGAGACAGTGATCACAGAGTCCCCCAAGGACAGCGAGAAAGAGGGGGCAATGGGTGGGATGGGGGGCATGGGTGGGATGGGGGGCATGATGTAGAAGATCCAACATCCTCTACAACCCTCCGAGCTCCCTCTCCCTTTTCTCTCTCTCTCTCTTTTTCGCTCTTGACAACTGGACTGCCTCATTCTACACTTGACCTCAAATTGGATTCGCTTCAAACTGAAAACAAAACAGAAACTAAGCCAAAATGTACCTAATGTAAAACATAACATGACATCTATGAACAAGATTTTTGCGAATTGAGTTCTCCGAAAAAACAGAAAGAATGATGAACTGACTGATCTTTATGGGAAGTGAATTCCTCTTTTGTCTACGTGGTAAATGCAGTTGCATTGAATGCATACCATTATATTAAGTGCAATTGAAATGGTTGGACTCATACGATAATACACTGGACAATATATGTGAAAGAAGTTGTAAATGGATTGATTTTCTGTATTTGGACTTTGTTATTGATAATGATGCTGAAAAAATAAAGAGAAGATATGTTTTCTCTGACAAGCATGGCTCTGCTCTCACTCAAACATACACATACTGCTGTATCATTGTCTGTTTTGTGTGCGTGAGTGTCTTCGCTTCTCTCTCTCTCTCTCTCTCAGTGAGCTACTACATGAAGATGAAATGTAATTCTACTTCTTTCTGACGTGTAGATTGAAGACGAGGAGGATAATTTATTTTTTCCACTTCTACTTTTCATTCTCACAAGCAAGGTGTGTGTCAGAGTATGATGTCTTTTTTTCCAATGTAATAGCCGTTTTTTGCAAAGTTCAAACGCTTATTTTTGGGGGAAAAAGCTCAAAATTTAATCACGACTACCAGCGGATTTAGAGTTGTGGGTGGGGTCGTTGCCCCCCCCCCCTCATGGTTTTAAATTTTTCTAAAAGAAAATACTGGAATGAGGAATTTCTGAAGGAATAGTCTAAAATATACTGATTTACAGAGGAGCTGTTTTGATTTTTTGCTCTTTGACTTGATTTCTTTTCAAGTTCATTTCAAATTCATATAGTCAAAGGAAAGAAAATTCCGCTATCCAATAAAAAATAACTGAATGAATTCTAGGTTCGAAAAAACATCCTAATTATAAGATCACCCAGCGGAATGAACCAAATTACCGAAAGATCCAGTCTCTCTTATCGACTTTGGTCTAGGCCTTGGAGCGGTTAATTTTTTCTTAACCGAAAATAATTTTAAAAAATTGCTCACATGATACAGAAGCGCCCCGTTGCCTCCAGACAGGGTGAAGGACTTCCGACATAGCTGACACTCAGCCGATTTGTCGTTGACTTTGAAATATTTCCACACGCAACTCTACATTTTCATCTGAAAAGGTAAAATGTAACTTAGTAGTATGATAGGAAATCTAATAAAATGTCTCTAATTTGGTGTGCATTTCCATCGGTTAACCGGTTAATGATAAGTTAACCGGTTAAAATAAATTAACCGATTAACAGCTGGTCTGTGAAAAAATTTAATCAAAACAACATTTTTGAAATTCGTAGAGCTATTGTGATGTATTTTATTTTCAAAACTTATTTTTTTAAAAAAAGTTATATATTGAAAGATGTTATATATTTTTCTTGTATATCTGAGTTTTTGGACAGTTTTCCGATGGTAAGTTTGCCTAACATTGTCGGCTTTGATCAAGGCCCTTTCCTTACTGCGAGGTAGTTGACGTAGCGTTGAAAAAATACTCATGCAACTAAAGTGACGGCTCTTTTGCTGCCTCTCATTGGCAATTCAAAATTCAATGTACTGAAGCGAAATTTTTTAACTTCAGTTTTCAAACAAAAAAACCAACGGATTTGTTTTAACGTTTATGCCGTTTTCTATACTATTAATCAAGATTCACGGTCGATTATTTGAAGGCACCGTTTGGCCTCTTAGTTAAAAGGTGACAGAGAAATGTGCTTAAAGCCAAAAACTCATCGTAAACAGCAAAAACAGTTTGAAATTTTAGAACTAAAAAATCCGTTGGAGATCTAAGAATCTCAGCATTTCTGTTGCCCTTCAATTAAGTGGCCAAAAGGGGCCTTGCAAACAAATTTCCATCTTATGTCATCTTTTCAACCGTGAATCTGCTAGTTGTAGAGAAAACAACGCAGCGCGTACGTGAAAAAATTTGGTTCATTTTCTCGCTCAGAAAAAAAAAAATGGAACTTCTATGTCCCGTGACTATAGCTGCTTTTTTTAGCCATACTGTTTTTTCAAGCGACCGTAGGGCAGGTGCGAGGACGTGAGACTCCTAATCTCCAGGTCGGAGGTTGAATTTTGAGTTATTCAAGCAAGCGTTCGGGCGTAGCGTTACTTTTTCTTTCTTTTGAAAGCCAGAACATATAAATTAACGCAAACTTTTAGGGCACTCATGATGCATAAAATTAAGCAATGGAGTTTATTAATGGATCCTGTAAAAGGTAAAATATAACTTAGTAGTATGATAGGAAATCCAATTAAATGTCTCTAATTTGGTGTGCATTTCCATCGGTTAACCGGTTAATGATAAGTTAACCGGTTAAAATAAATTAACCGATTAACAGCTGGTCTGTGAAAAAATTTAATCAAAACAACATTTTTGAAATTCGTAGAGCTATTGTGATGTATTTTATTTTCAAAACTTATTTTTTTAAAAAAAGTTATATATTGAAAGATGTTATATATTTTTCTTGTATATCTGAGTTTTTGGACAGTTTTCCGATGGTAAGTTTGCCTAACATTGTCGGCTTTGATGAAGGCCCTTTCCTTACTGCGAGGTAGTTGACGTAGCGTTGAAAAAATACTCATGCAACTAAAGTGACGGCTCTTTTGCTGCCTCTCATTGGCAATTCAAAATTCAATGTACTGAAGCGAAATTTTTTAACTTCAGTTTTCAAACAAAAAAACCAACGAATTTGTTTTAACGTTTTTGCCGTTTTCTATACTATTAATCAAGATTCACGGTCGATTATTTGAAGGCACCGTTTGGCCTCTTAGTTAAAAGGTGACAGAGAAATGTGCTTAAAGCCAAAAACTCACCGTAAACAGCAAAAACAGTTTGAAATTTTAGAACTAAAAAATCCGTTGGAGATCTAAGAATCTCAGCATTTCTGTTGCCCTTCAATTAAGTGGCCAAAAGGGGCCTTGCAAACAAATTTCCATCTTATGTCATCTTTTCAACCGTGAATCTGCTAGTTGTAGAGAAAACAACGCAGCGCGTACGTGAAAAAATTTGGTTCATTTTCTCGCTCAGAAACTAAAAAATGGAACTTCTATGTCCCGTGACTATAGCTGCTTTTTTTAGCCATACTGTTTTTTCAAGCGACCGTAGGGCAGGTGCGAGGACGTGAGACTCCTATTCTCCAGGTCGGAGGTTGAATTTTGATTTAATCAAGCAAGCGTTCGGGCGTAGCGTTACTTTTTCTTTCTTTTGAAAGCCAGAACATATAAATTGACGCAAACTTTTAGGGCACTCATGATGCATAAAATTAAGCAATGGATTTTATTAATGGACCCTGTAAATATACTTTGCCCAAAAACGAAAACTTGCTTTGCATACTTCTTTGCCCAAACATACTTTGCCCAAAACAAAACGAAAACTTGACGCGCAGAAAAGGAAATGTTTGAGCCTAATTTTTCGAATTCGTAAGTACATGCATGCAGCAAATAGGAGAATCCGTTTATGGTTGGCTTCAAATATTTATGTTTTAAAGGAAAGTCGGATGGCGCTACGGACATAATGTTTTAGTTTTGTCGAATGAAACGTTTAAAAACTTCTTCAGGCTTAACGTTTAAGAGAAAGCCAAGAATATTCTGGAATTTTCAGTATTTCTGTAATCTGGATTATTCTAGAAATATTTTTGACAAAAATTTAATTCCTTAGACAAGATGGACTCAATTCATCTTAAAACTACAACCTTCTTGCTAGAAATATTACCTGTTTGCAAACTGATTTGCGCTGTCAAATGTTTTGAAATATTTCAAAGTTTCATTGCTTGCATTGATTGCTTTAAAAAAAACATACTTTTTTCGCCAATCGACCTGCAACTCAAAATTTCATTGCCTCAATAGCTTGCTTATAAAAAATTGAAACTTCTCGCCAGTCGCTTTATTCTATAAAACAACTTACCATATTCCAAAACTTCATCACATGAATAGCATGCTCAGAAAAACTTTGAAAAATATCAAGCTTTTTCATAGACCATATCGTTTTGCAAAAAATTTAAATTTTTTATAGCAAAACTAATCGCAAACTTTTAGACAAAATTTCTCGAACCAATTTGCCTTTTGAAAAAATCTAAAATATTTCAAAGTTTCAAGGTGGGATAGCCCTATTAGCTTCGTTAGCTTAAACTTTCCGCGAACCGATTCGGACAATTTGAAAAAAAAACTAAGTTTCATAGTTTGATTAGCTTGCTTAGACAAACTTAAAGCTTTTCGCGTACTGTTTCGTTTTATAAAAGATTTCAAAATTGCATAGTTTTTGCTCGCTCTAATCTCCCAATATCTCAAAAAACCTAAAAATAATGGAAGGACACATTTGAATTACAAACAATTATTTCTCCGCAAATAACTCTGCTTAACGAATAATGTGAAGTATACTGAATCTTTCATAACATCAACAATTTATAGCTTAAAAATTGAAGCAAGTTCTCAAAACACGGTTATTTGTTCTTCAGACAAATTGGTCTTTATTAGAGGTCAGACGCAATCAAGTTCGATTCGTGCTAGAGAGAAAAATTGGGTATATAGCCCCTCGAGTTTACATGTATAAAATTATGGTATGGGAGGATTCGAACCCGTTCGATTGCTAGTTTGGCCGTTGTCACATACGTTAGGCCATAGTCCTGTTAGTGTACAAGCTTTTCACTCTTATTTACGTTCGCACTTTTTGTTTCGTCATATGCAGTTACTTTCGCTCACACAGTTCAGTTTTGCGTTGCAAAATCCTCCGCCCCAAATGCGGAAGAACTGGGGTGAGCTTAACGGTCGGTCGGGTAAGCTTGCTCGTGTCTGTCTTGATAAGAGCGGAATGTGCGCATCCGTCTTCACTGCAGTTAATCTTGACGACGCGGGCGATAATCTTGACCTCGCGGGAACTCGGGTTCAATCAACAAAACAAGATCACCGTTTTGAGAACAACGTCAGGTTGGGTGTTCGACTACGCACGCTTGTTAAGTAAAGAGGACACGTTTTCGTAGCCAACGAGACCATATGGCGTCAGTGTGCGACTGCGCTCGTAGGTACATTTTCTTGTAATCGAAGTATTCCCCAGGAGAGAGCGAAAGAAAGTTTGCGGCGCACTTCCCAAGCGAAAAGTGATTACAGGTTAAAGCTTCTAAATCCCGTGAATAGGTACTTACGTAGTGATCGGCCTTGCATTCAAAGTTTGCTCCACTAAGCAGAGTGTTGTTCCTAACACTTCTTCTGTCACCTGCCTACTGCCTAGTATATCGTGGAGTATGTTTAACTCTACCGACGAGGCGCTCCCAATAGCCACCATGATGTGGTGCACTGAAGAAATTGAAATTCCAGGTTATATCTTTATGCGCAAAGACGGGTGGAGCCATGTGCTTCCAGTTTTTGAAACAGGCAAGAAGTTCCTTTTCTGCAAAACAAAGTTGGCTCCGCCATCCGATCAAAAACTACTAGATGAACCTCAGCGCGCGGCAAAACGCTCGATGCACATCACACATGAGATGGTGTCTAGTGATGGCACAACCTCGAACAGTACAGCCCTGACGATGAGGCTAGTGAAAAGAAAACCTCATCTTTTCTCAGTGCTCCTTCAAATAGGAACGTAATATGGTCCAAAATACTCCACGCATGCAGACAAAGAGGGGATTGCTTATACCCGAGGCGTTCGACAAGGAAATTGGCCATAATCGGTGTGACCATGATTGCTTTCCGCTTTCGACATATAACGCAATGATTTTCAGAAGACTTCAGCCGTCGACGCAACCTTAGTATAGCGTGCTTTAAGTTAATCAAGGAGCGCATGTAGTCCAACGCCTGATGAAAGTGCTCAAGGTGAAGGCTCTGAGCCAACAAACGAACAAATGTATGCCGGGAGTAAAAAAACAATAGTGTGTTCAGTATCAAAATTTTTATCGACTAAAGGTCAACTTATTGACTTATGTGGACAGTGGACCGAAGAATACCAGCTGGATTCAAGAATGGGGCGTACGTGCTAATCTTGCTGTTGCTCTAAATGGGTTTATCAGATGTAAGTGATTTCATTTCGAAGGGAAATGACTCGACTTGCGAAAGATGTAAAAATTTGTTCTCCGCAATATCCAAATCAAGTGAATCGGTGATCTTGATGCTGGTAACGCGAAACTGCGCATGAGACGGCAGCAGCCTCAACATAAAGACAATGGTTCGTTTATACCTTGTAAAAGAATCAAAAGTTTTCCAGTCAAATCCATGATCCGGAGGTTTGACTGACGCAACATCGGCGACAAAGCTAGAGCATGTCTCCAAACAATTATTGACATCGCATGACGGACCCTTTAAGTGGATTTTAAAGATCACCTCTTGAATGGGTTCTAGTCCTTAGGGAGCTAGCCAATCCCTAGTCCTAAGAATGTTCCCCCAGCAACCCAGCGGCGATCCTTGAGGGCTTCCGAAGAAATCCCCCGTGAACCGGTATCAGTTGGATTACTGCCGCTCAGGACATGTTGACACTCGTCAATGATGGTAGGTTCGAGTATTTCGCCGATGCGGTTTCCAATGAAGACAGGAAGTTTACCATTAGAATTAAGCCACTGCAGTAGGGTGGTGCTATCTGTCTACATAAAATGATCGTTCACTTTAACTGTGAGTGCCTCCACAGTTTCGATTTTCATCCTTGTGGCAAGTAGAGCAGCTTGAATCTCTAACCTGGGTATTGACAAAACTTACATTGCCGCAACACGCGTTTTACGGAAATCAAATGAGATTTCCGGTTTGTGCGAGCTTATGAGACGCGCATGCAAAAACCCAACGACCCAGAGATCATCCTGCGAGCTATCACTGAGCTTGAGAAGCTCAATACGATACTTCATGATCGAAAAACGATCCGTTGAAGAATGACGTCCTCGTCCTCGTCGGAAGTATTTGCCGCCAGATTAGCGATATCCCCGCTATCTATATCAATGTCGTTGGTTTTTGCTGCCCGAATCAGAGTGTGGTCTGGAATTTGCCAACTGCTGTTCACCTGGTCCATCAATTGTCGAAGCGAACGATGTGGTTGTGTATTTTCAACAGCAAAGCTATCCCCAGAGTAGTCATCAATTTGCGGATGGTCCCAATAAACGTTTTGAGTGTTAGCGACTTTTTCAGAGACTTCATCTAGGAAATCCTCACAACCACACGAAACTGGCTGTTGACCATCTTCAAAAATTGGCATCCATTTTTCCAAATCGTCATCATCAGTTGGGTAAAATTAGCAGCAGCGGTGTTGTCATCGCGATCATCAATGCCAATCGCAGTTTGACTCGCGATGTTTTGTGGGCGTAGGGAAGAATCTGCTGGCCATCATCGTGGAATGTTTTGTTTTTCATCAAAAGCTGATAACTATGTTTTCGTCGAAGTCACAATTTGCAGATTGTTTGACTGGGATGCGATTCGACTGTTTTCAGTTTTGAATAACGAGCCAGAGGTGAAGGTGTCTCACTATCGTTGATGAGTCAAAATCTTCTGAGCAGTTTTTGATACACCTTTGCCCGATAGTTTTCTGCAGTCTAAATATATATTTAAATGATTACTAACCCATTTAACGATGGTCACTAATGTTTGGTGAAAAAAAACGGAATTATTTTTTTTGTGACTGCTACATCAACTTGAAGTCCAGATGCAACAAAAGGTGACCTGAAGGTCAAGTGTGGCCTTAAAAATCAGCCATCCTTAAAAAAAACTAAAAAATTAAAAATCGGTAATCACAAAAATCTTTCAACGAAGAAAAAAAATTCTCCGAACAAATTTTTTTGTTCTCACAAAAAAATTTCGTACCAAATTTTTTTTTTTCAAAAACAACAATTATCGCCAAAAATAAAATAAAATAAAAATGAAGGCAGATAAAAGTGATTTGTTTGGTAGGGACTCAATCAATTCCGGGGTACTGTTACTTTGGTAGGAGCTGAATAGTAATCTTGATGACTGTCATGTAGTTCTTCTGAGTGCTCGAGATCAATTTCTAGTATCAATTCAATCAGAGAATTTTCAGACGTTTTAAAAATTTGGTTCAAAATTACCTCGCCTTCTATATGCTCTATTAACTCAAAGTTACGCACCGGTAATTTTTCCATTTGTATGACGCCGCCATAGAAATTAATCGCGTCGATCTTAACCCCGTAGGTGCTAGGTTGATCTGGGTTGAAGTCAGGGCATTCTTTGTTGTTTGCTTTGAAAAAGCGACTATGGAACACAGATACAGTGCCACCTCGCATCATATTCTCGACCATTTCGAGATGCCTGCGGTCTGATATGACCTGAGCATTCGAATCTTTGCAGATACGTGTGAAGGCGTCTCCAGCTAAGTTCGAAGCTTTAAAATGATGCACAAAGTCCAGGCCAGAAAGTTGGTGACCAATTTTTTTCGAAACTCTTCAAAGACGCAAGCAAGAAGGATTGTATCACACTTGAGGTACAAGTTGCGATAATCCTCCAAGTTCTGACATTTGAACTCTCTAAAAATTTTTCTTGGATGTTCCAGATCCGCTGCTGAAACTGCAACTTCCCCTCCATTCAAAACATCGGACCAATATTGCACGGAAGGCAGTTCTTTTTTTGCAATTTTTTTTCTTTTTGCCATGTATGAACAAGGATAGAAACCTTTTTGTCGTATCAGACATCGTTGCTCCTCCGTCTTGTTTGCAAAATACTCGTTTAAAACCGACATTTTTTGCACTGGTAGATTATCAACCAGTTTTTGGTGGAAAAATTTAAGAACTTGCTCGAGTCAATGAATCTTAGGTGCTCGAAAACTTTTTGATCAGTTCCGTTCTTCTTTTTTACAGTTTTAGAAAGGAATCCAATGCCTAACGATATATATTTTTCGTCGGTTCTGGGTATAACACTCATCGTACTGTTTGGCTCACATTCATGCAATGCGAGACAAAAGTGGTGAAAGTCATAAATATGGATGTTATGTCCAATGACTGGGGTAAAAATCACAGTTCGTCTTGCTAGTTTGAAATTTCATGTGCACATCCCAGAAAGTTTCCAGAAAAATGACAATGTTCAAGACATATTTTGTGCTCATTGGTAAAATGTATACAGCAAATCAAACCTGTTGATGTGTTTTCTTTGTTCAACGATTCTTGACTTCCAAGTAAATGAGGAAATCGTTGCTTTTGACCATATATCACTTTCGCTAATTAAAACATTTGATTGAGAAATTTTTTCATGCATTGATCAGAGCGTAGTCAAAGATGTAAGGCTGTGAATTTCCGTGGTCAATTACCCCCAATGAGTATCCTCAAGCTTCATGTTTTTGTACGTCTCGGATTGATGATTGCGAAGGATTGTCAGGGCAAATATGTACAGGTTTTAGAAAAAATTCAAAGTCGAAGTAAATTACAAGTGGTAAAAACCACAAGGCCTGAAGGTTTTTGAACTTGTATCGGTTGGTAGTTTTTGCAGCTGAAGGTATGACTGATAGGGCAGGTTCATGATTCTTAAAAGACTGGATGTAATGCTCATGAGTTTCATCACTTCAACTAATGTGAAAACTGTTTCTACATAAATGCTTGAATGGGCGATGCTTATATCCTTTGATTTCACGGATGAATTTTAGGAAATCGTTTATAAGTACATAGTGATGCTTTGTAGGCTCATATACGAGAAGTAGGTCCATGTCAAATATCTCAATTTCTGTGTTGCTATCAATGTTCGGTTGCTCTGATATATAAATAGGCAAAAAGTCTCCCTTTTGGTACTGGAACACTATTACTCGCACATCGTAGAGTTGTTCCAATTGATGCGAAACTCTTGGTCAAATCAAAGGTTTCTTGGGTTTTGTGTGCACGTTCAGCAGTGTATGAATCAGGTCGTGTTCACGCAGCTGCTGGGTTCGCTTTTTGTTGATCAGTCAGAAGTAGTTCGATAACATGCTTCAGACTAAAAGCAGCCGTAAAGCAAAGATCTTCGGAGCAATTATGATCGTCTTGATTTCTAATGTTTATCATAATCTGGGATGCTCGAAATCGAAAAGGCAAGTTAATATAAGATAATGCACGGAATGGAGAAGTTTTAGCAAGTTTAACAAAAACTTGAACTACGTGTTGCAAAACCCAACCGCTTCCATAAGATGCAAAAGTTTCCAAACTCTTGCATATTTTCGATCATTTCAAAACACTCGTTGTCTAATCCCAAGCTCATCACTGTGTTCATGTCGGAGTTTGCATGAATTTCAATCCGCTTGTCGGGTTCTATATTACTAGAATCGATTATTGCTCTGGGTTTTACCAAACCCAAACTAGCGCTGAACAGAATTTTTCTTGGTCTTTCTGCAAAACGTTCCATTATGAATTTTTGAGTTTTATCTTTTTTGTCTTGCATAAATTGAAACATCAAGCGACTATTTTTCATCCGTTGGTTGGTTCCGGCTGATCATAAATGTCTCAAGGACACCAAAAAAAGCCGACTCTATATTTTGAAGCTTTGTGCCGTTGATTTCGTCTCCAGCAACAGTACGCCCATCACCGAGAGCAGTATCAGCAGCGCCAGTTGTAGTAGCTAATTCAGCAGCTCTCATAACAGTTAGACCATGGGTTGTTAGTAGATGAGTTGATAAGTTTTTTTGCGAATGAAAGCCTATATGACAATAGTCATAAATACTTCCAAGTTGACCATGAATGTGAGGAGTATGTTTTTATAATTTTGAGAGCATTTGAATTGTGAATGAACACTCACTCGATAAACAAAAAGGTATTTTTGAACAGAATGTTTGTCACGCTCATCACGACTTCTATTGCTCTTGTTTGCGTATGTCAGTGAACAAAAATTGCATTTGAACATTTTTCAAAATTTGTAAAGCAATTGATTAATAGAAAGATGTAGAGACAAGTGATCTCACTTATAATCATATACAACAGAAAATAGTAAAAGATAACTTTTTTTTGTCTACCAAATGCAGACAAAGCGTTGATTTTGAACTAACTTTCCCGCCAAATTTCAAATTATATTCAAATTTTCCGCCTTAACGTACCTGCTGAAATACTATTGGTTGACAAAGCTTGATTAACGTGATTTTTTTAGGCAATCTTACTACAGATGATAAAATTCAGTTAAAAGTGACTGGATCAGAGTTACGTGATCACGCAAATGATTTCAAAATTGATTACATGGTTTCAGATTTTAAAATGTACGTCACGAAGTAGGGAAGATTTCGAAACTTCAAATCTAAAATGAGCATGTCTCAATATATTTACTGAGCCTGTGGTCTTAAATGTTATGTCAAAACAAGCTAGTTCTTTGTTTGAACACCGATTCTTTGTTTGAAAATAACAAAAGACTTGTTCAATTACACATAGATTCGTTGAGCCAATTAATTGTTGCTTGTTATCAGTTTTTTTTAACGCTTCAACAAGCACTAAATTGGTTACTGATTATAATGGAGGGTTTCAAAAATTCCGTGTCTAAAAAACTGTGCGAATGGAATTTATCATCAAGCAAATGTCATTAAAATTACATTATATTAACAAAGGTAGGTTTGTTGTTTTCAGAAGGGGTAAAGATTTCAGTGTTTTCCTCCAAACTAATGGGGAGTCTTGTCATTTTTATCAGCAAAAACACGCGAAACTACAAAAAAAAACTGTATTTATATTTCTTTGATATAGATGTTCAACTTACTACCCTTTTTTCAGTAGAAATATCCCACTTTCTCTACTAATAAAAAGAACTAGCTATTAAAAAGTCTATTTTTTTGGGTTGAAGTAAAGATCTCCTCACGAAATTGCGTTAGGGGTTCTGAACCCTGGCTAAAAAATGCGTAGCTTGGTGAGAACAGCAATATGAGTGGCCCGGAAGCCTTGTAACAAAAAGTTAGAAAAATTGCTTGGGATGAGGCTGTTTCTCTTCTATGAACGGTCTAAACAAAGTCGTGTGACATATGAAAAAGCTTCTCTCATTCATTTTACCACTTCTGTACAGAAATTCAAAGACTTTAGGACCGCAAGTTTACGAAACAAGTTTTCAGACCTTTTGAAAATATTAAATTTTTTTTTGTTTTTTGATTAACGACTTGTCCAACAATCGCTTACAAAGTGGTTTATTATGCTCTCCTTTTCCTAACAACATGACGAGTGAAGCATTAAGAGGTCGAAAATTTTGATTAGAAAGCTGCTCATACACAATGAAACAAATTGAAAGTTATTAAAACTCACTCTCAATTTCAAATTTAAATGTATATACAAACTCAAAAAATGAAAATCAAAAATCTCAATCTCATTTTCAAAATTAATTAAGATCCAAATACTTCTGAGCTTTTTCTAGTGTTGTTAGCTTCCGCTTTTTCCTTGGCGCAAGACCAAGAGAAGGAGTCAAGTTTTCCAAGTGATTACTCACTGTCGCTACAGGGGTGCGCGTTGGAGTTGAACAACATGGTTCAGCAAGCCATCGTGACAATGTAGAAGAAGGATCAACATTCGGGGTAACTACACAAAATGAACAATCTGCTCCATTTCCCATAAACGATCAAAAATTTCAATTTCATCAAAGTATTGTAATTGGTTTTCACACATCGGAGTAATATCACAATCTTATTTATTTAAAGATTTTTTAGTGTTTTTGATAATGTTGAAATATCAATCTGCAGAGCAAGAGGCTCGTCAGGGTCCGTAAATTTTCCAGATTTTATAAGGTAACTCAAATACTTCATATTGAGTTCTTCGTCTTCCTTTGACACTTTTAGGAAAGTTTTCTGAATAAACGTTAAAAAGACTTCTGGGTATCATGATGTGATTTGTACAAGTCCACTCATCAGAATTAAAATTTTTTTCTTCTTTATTGCAACAAAATTAACAAAAACGGTTTCATAAAAGATTATTTTTTCGTGATTAGCAAAAATATAGCAAGGTTTTCTGAAAAAAAAATAAAAAAGTATATTAAGAGGCCAAACTCTGCATTCTCTGCAGTGTAAGCGGAATCCGCAACAGGCCAAAATCAGATTTGTCGCGGAATCCGCAACATTGCTACTTTTCTTTGATCTTCTAAGCTAATTTGGATTCCACAAACAAATACCTAAATCCTTGTACCGCTCAAAATCGCTCCAAAATTAAGCGAATTTGCGAATCCGCAACAGTATTTGCGGAATCGAGAACAGTTTGTGGAATCCACAAACAAATGGTAAAACATTTGTATCGTTAAATTGAGCTGTTGCGGTAGCCGCAACTGTAAGTGGAATCCGCACATTGTAAGTAAAATCCGCAAATTGTAAGTTGAATCCGCATTTTGTTTGCTGATTCCATTTACATATATGTTTATCTGTGGTAACCTTTTAATTTATATCTTTTATTTACTACAGGTGTTCACCAACAATACATGACGTCTACCAGTTTCAATTCGATCTCAACTTCGATCTGACCAACTTCGTCACCAAGTTCGATCTCAATTCCTGTAACCCAATTTCGATCCCAATTCCTGTAACCCAATTTCGATCTCGATTCCTGTAACCAAACTTTAGTCCCGATTCCTGTAACCAAACTTCGATCCCGATTCCTGTAACCCAACTTCGATCCCAATTCCTGCCATCAATCTCAATTCCTGCAAAAGGAACAAACTGAACAAACTTATAAAGTAAACTCGCATTTAATTTAATCTGTTCATTTCATTCAATCAATTCAATTGAAATAATAGTTTGATGAAACTGGGAGTTTTCAAATATAGTTTGATAAGGCAAAATTTTCTGGAACAGTTTTTTGTTTCTGCAGTTAACCACTTATATTAGCTGTAGTTGTTCAAGTTTTGTTAATCTTTTTATCTAAAACGGATTTATTCAAATTATTTTTTCTTATTAGATAATTTACTTTCTATGAGCAAATTACAACAAATAGATATTTTATTCTTTAAGAGCAACTTTGACATGCCGGCATATTTTCAGACCATAACACATACTGCATACAGTAAAAAGAAAACGGCAAATTACGGTTAATTTAAGGAGATCAAGTTACATTAAACAATCGTATGAAAACAGTCATGACAACAAACAGTATAAACAGTTCAAGTTGTTCATTCCAAGTCATAAAAAAAAACCTGTGCGGACTCGGCCGTATTATGTCTAAATACTTCTCGGTAGTTATCCTCGACGGCATAACTACCACAGCATGCAATAATATGGCATCGGATTGTGCTCATGAGGAAACTCTGTGTTCGTTGAACTTGAGAGATTTGACCAGAGTGTCTAGCTCACGTTCGTTTCTTGCTGGCAACAAATCCCATTTTCCCCCTAGCACAGAATCCCAAGTTTGATGGCTTCCAAAAACTCCTGATGTTATACTGCCCAAAAATTTAGCAGAACACTGTGTGGATGATAAACCAATGGCCTTTCTGACCAAAGTAACCAATATGAAAGTTTGCCTTGTTTTTTTTCCTCATCAAGCCAACGCATCTTTTTATTGACGAAAATTTCGCAAAAACTCGGGCAATTGGGTGAGTAATATCACTCATATCGCAGCCAAAATTATTCTGAAATGAAGCACAAGAGAATAAAAGATTAAATCATTTTTGGTTTTTGGAAAAATAACGAAATTGAAATAAACAGCCACATACCATAAAAATCTTCTTCAGCAAGCTCCGCCAATACAGAAGGCATTCTCAGGGTGACATCCACATTTTCGATGGAACACATTCCAGCTAATTCTGGTTTCTACGAATAATGAATTTCAATTAATCAACACGAAACTTTTCTCCGGCGCGCAAGATAATCGATCCTAGCTAAAATCACAAAATAGAATACGGTGTATAAATAGAAAACGGTAAAATTACCTAGCTAAAATCACAAAATAGAATACGGTAAAAAATACCGATAAAAATAAGAATCAGTTGCATCCGGAAATGCATTGTAAGATTTCAGGATATCAGATGAAATCGATGATCATAAAGAATATAAGGATAGTTGGATGTGATTAATTAGTAGATTAGTTACACATTTGATTAATTACTAGATAACTTCACCTGTATTACGCCGTTGATCAATGGAGCAAACTTCAAGGGAATGTCACTTTCTGGCAACTCAAAATAATCAAGGCGACTCAAAATATCTTCATGCGGTTTTTCCTCCTTGTTTTTTTTTGGCCTTGGGCTCTCAGGGTTTTTGTTCAGGTTCAGATTTGTCAGCATCCGTAATCATGAATTTTATGAAATCGTCTGGCAGTTATTCTCCAGCGACTCGTTTTCTTGACTCGCCTTGTGACTCATTTCTCAACTCGGAGTACCTAACTTATAAGGGTTGAACGATGTTTTATCTTGTTGAACGATATAATATGTTCAAGTCTGGGGTTGAACAATATTTTATCCTTTCTCGAATTCCGCCTTCTGCTGATGACACAAGTGTCATTGTGATCGTGTAATTTTCTCATATTTCATGCTGTTGCGTTTTCTTTTCTATCTTCTGGGACCCTAAAGATGGCACTTCCCGGCCAATCAGACCATTTAATCTTTACGCACCAATCGCTGATTATTGATAAAATTACAGCACTTTCCCAGATGGAAGTGACGGCGTCGAGGACTTGCATTTTTTCCTTTACCCAAAAACTTCTACTTAGCATGATGAAAAGGATGGAAGATTTTAATATATGACTGAGCTGAGAAGCGATTGAATGATTGAAATGAAATGAGCCTTGGTTCACGAATTGACTAATGACAGTTTTCCCTGATAATGACATGACGGCTTTACTGATAAGAACTGCACTGTCTAGTTCCATTATCAATAAGCCGTCTTATCTTTAGGCAGTAATAATTTTATAGATGCTACTGTCATCTGGTGTGCTAAAAAGAGTGGAAAGTGTCGAAGCTATTCCTTCGTGGACTCTTTTCTTGATATCCTGGTGTTTCGATTAAATTGGTGCTGATAAGCGATGGGAGCTTTGCCGCTAAAGTGGAGTCAGTTATCCTCATCTTGTGCTCAATTTCAGTTGCATCTCTCATTTTTCATCCCAATCTAGTAAAAAATTACGGACTCAAAGTAAATGTTCAACGCCGAAAACTCATGTTCAGTGCCTTCCAATTCTCCATCACCATTTGCTGTGCCTTCTAAAATCCCTGTGACTCGGTCACCACTCGCAGCACCAGAGACGACATCATTTGCTCCTCCGACACCGGTTACCCCTCTGCGAGCACCCCCGCGACCTCTCGCTTCGCCAATTCCGCCGACATATGGACAACCACATACCCCTCTGCGACATGTCCATTCAGGCTCCTCGATGGTACATCAGTGCCAGCCTCAGCAGTATCAGCCATATCCAGCCTACCTGGATTCCTACATGTCGGCATCACCGTATCCAAATTTTCTATGGCCATCGGCTTTTCCCCACTATCGAGAAGTTGAAAGACAACCGCATAACCATGAGAGGCGAACCTACACTCCCACGGAACCACGGGCCCATGATCTCACAAAATTACAAAACCATGTGAACCACGAGCCCACAGAAAGCCGCAAAAGGGATCATGCAGAGCCAGATAATGTAGGCGAAACTTTAAGTTCAAGAAATAACTTCACATTACACAACCCTAAAGGTTTTGGTAAACCAAATAATGAAACTAAATCATATTCAATTTTAGCAACCTGGAAAACCCTCCCGAGCCGAACACCCGATAACAAACGAGACTCTCAAGGAAGTCATTTTACAGAATGTTAGAAGTCGAATGACTGCGGCGATAAAAGAAACGGAACCTTGACCCACAAAGAACAGTTGACCTTGTTCAGGGCCCTTGTCACGTTGCTGTTCACGTGCACAGGGATGCTCGAGAAAATGATCATCAACACCACGGTACATGCTGTCGTCCATGCGATTGTCAACATAGAGAAAAAAAACGAAGACGATACCGTGGAGTTGAGCATAGAACCAGCAGTCTGTAAGTATTTTTCTAAATCTAAAACACTGATTTGATAAAAAAAAACACTGATGACTCGAGTTGATGACTCAATTTTATAGTGTCATCTTCTCGCGTCTCCCACAGAATTCCAGTCTGGCTAGTACAGGGTATGAAATTGTACTATGTTGTTCAGCGGGTTTTTCGGGACACAAAAAACATGGTGACGACTCAACTGTTTTTCGTCGATCCATTTGGGAACGCAGTGTTCCTGGTTGCTCCACAAGTTGATCAGTTCAAACGCCAGGTAGATCAATCGATATAAAGTTTCAGTGTCTTCCAAAGGGATTTATTTATCAAAATTGAAAGCGACGTGGAATCACATGTAATAATTTCGTTTTTTATATATTAGCATCACAAATTCGGAAGCGCTGTCTCGTACGTAAGGTTGTGAAGCATATACCTTTGTCTACCAGCCCTACGTTCGAGATGGAAAAGCTGAAGAGGCAAGCTTCAGAAGTTCACCAGAAATTGGACGGATACACCTACGAAGAGGTTCTGTTGGCAGTGCGATCCCGACAAGATTCTCAACGTTACGTTCGCCAGGTGCAGCGCGCACAGATCTGTTCAGCAGATGACGACTTCCCATGAGCTGTCAAGTAAAGTTACAAACTTTTACACAAAGCAGAATTGGGCAACCCATGACCTGGAGAAGGTGGTTGACCATGTGGCGAAGCTGTTCAATGATGGATCAAAGAGAAAGTTTCAGCCGCTTGAGAAAACCACAAGCCTGAAACATACCGCCAACGACATTGAGAGCCTTCCATTTGAGGCTCAGGAAGAGTTGCAGAGTCGTCCATTGACCATGAGCTGGGTCGGCATATGTGATGTGATTTTTCCCGTCTTTGGAAGAGGTACTTTATAATTTTAATAATTCGATGAATATATCTTACTAATAAAAATTCTTTTTTTGATCAGTAATTTTTGAATCAGTTTTTTTTTTCAATCAGTGATTTCTTTTTTACTGTTTGATTGCTTTGCAATCGTTCAAGAAACATGACGTGTTGGTGGATTACCACAGCAAAGTAGTCGCCAACATCAATGCCGACCAGTACTGTCTCAAAGTTCTCAGGAGTTCTAAATGAATACGTAATGCGATTGATTGACGCTTCAAATGAGGAGTGCTCGTTACATAAATGGAACGTTTGCCTGGGCCGTTTAGCGAACCACGCCTCCCAAAAGAAAAACGAGGCCAATATGAAGATGGTAGATGTTGTGTTTTCCAGCATAGGTGAAAGAATAATCATCCTGAAAGCCTGGAGAAACATTGCACCTTTCGAGCAACTGCGCTTTGACTATGGAGACATACTTATAAGCGAAGTATGTTTCAGATGGTCGAAATGAAACATACTTACCACGTATCTAATTAGTGCTAAATTAGCTAAAACTAAGTCTACAAACTCTACAAATCGTAAAATAAAGAAATTGAAAAATAGAATTCTAATGAGTTCAATGAGCTTTAAATGTATTCGGCGTCAAATTCTTCTGAAGCTTGTTGTACGTCCTGATCTATCGTCGACGATTTTTCGCTCCCGGAACCTTGCTCTGCGACTATGATGGGTGATTTCCCGGTGGGAGACTTCCGCGATAACTGAACGTACCCCGATTAGGAATGAATTAACATTAAAATTTGATTGATCGAACTAAACTGAAAAATCAAAATAGCCGTTTTCAATCAAAAATTTAAAATTTAAAAAGGTATATCCACGTATAGGTATATAATTTATTTAAGTAATGATTTGAGATTTCTTCGTGGATTCCACAGACAATGGTTAAGTATCTGTTCGTAATTTCCGCATTCGTTGTTCTAGCTAGCCATTGTTCAAGCTGGTTTGCGCTGGATATCTCACTTACAATCTGCGGAATCCGCTAACAGTTTGTGGAATCAATAAAAACAAACTGTCGCGATCTAACACAAACTTTTTAGTAAATATTATGTGAGATCATAAAAAATCAATGTCGTCCGAAAATGGTACAAGGCGATAGATCGACGCTTCCAATTGATCGACTAAGAAATTGAGAGAATAACATGATTAAGAATGAGTTACGAATGTCTTAATCTAAAGCAACATTAAAAAGTGAATAATCGACCGATGGTCGATATGAAACATACTTAGCACGTACCTAATTACTGCTAATTTAGCTTAAACTAAGTCTACAAACTCTACAAAACGTAAAATAAAGAAATTGAAAAATAGAGTTTCAATGAGTTCAATGAGTTTTAAATGTATTAGGCGTCAAATTCTTCTAAAGCTTGTTGTACGTCCTGATCTATCGTCGACGATATTTCGCTCCCGGATCCTTACTCCGCGACTATGATGGGTGATTTCCCGGTGGGAAACTTCCGCGATGTCTGAACGTACACGATTTCGCGAGGGGAATGAGGAAACAAGAAGGTGACTAGCAAAAGAAAGCAGGCGGTCTGATTGTAGATCTCGGCTGGGTGGCAACAGGATGCGTTTCCTCTGGTGTGCTGTCCAGCAATATTGGCTCTAGAGCGGATCCGAAGGATGATGGTCCAGGAAGACTGCTGTCTTGAGACGGTTTCTGAGGGGAATCCGGAATGACGATAACTTCTGTCGACGAACTTGTGGTCGTTTGTATGAGCATCGGGTTTCCGCCAGTCAACTTCCCACTGGTGGTCTTTTTCTGCGGGTTGGCTCTGGTTGACTTCTGGAGAGGCGATGATTACCTCTTTCCGGCTAAAATATTTCCTTTTACCAAAGTGACCGTGTGGTTCGAAGAATCAACAATTGCCTATTTGAATGGATTAAAATACGATTCTCCAATACATTGAAACAGGTTAGCTCCAGCTGTGGCCAATTTCGCTCGAGTAGGCCGTTTCCGATTAGAGATTGAATTGGGGTGGCTCGTCTTCCATGGGTAATCTTTGCCGGTGGGATGTCCGAGTCAGAGGAGAAGATTGGCAATGCTCGACTTCCGTGGGCAATCTTTGCCATTGGGATGTCCGAGTCTAAGGAGAAGATTGGGGTTGCTCGACTTCCATGGGTAATCTTTGCCAGTGGGATGTCCGAGTCTGAGGAGGAGTCCATCACCGCGTCTTCGTATCCGTCCTCCGCTCCATCGTTTAGCTCCCAACTCTTTACCCGGCGGTCTGATATGATTGACTTTCCTTGATCTAAACGATTATCAAAATAGACCAGAAAGCGTCCAAAGGGCCGGTGAAATCTAAATTAATCTTTTATACTTAATGAAAGTTCCGGTTTTTCCTCATATGCTCCGATCCCAACAACACCTTAAGATTCTTACCGGCTTTTGAACATTGTTTGCAAGATTTGCCGTGGTGATATATTTCCCTATAAATATGTGGCCACCAGATAAATTCAGACAGAAACTTCATTCCAAAGTGGCCTGGATGGGACTCGTGTAACATCGATTTCAATGCGCCTCGGGTTGTTGCTAGTATTACTATTTTGTTGTCCAAAAAATTAGATCATCTCTGGTGTGCAGGTCCTTCTCATAATTTTTCATGTAGAATCCATGAAATTCCAGTGGGCGTCCTGTCTTCAAAGTTGTGATTAGATCCCATAAGAATTTTGCATCCTTGGTCATTATTTGGATTAACTTCTTGGAGCAATGATTTTCTGGTATAATTGGGGAAGAAGGTAAAGATAAATTAGCTTTGTAGCGTTTCAATAAGTTAAAGTGGTCATTGTTAAGTAGGTCGTCTTTAAATTTCAAAGCAATATTGTGTTCCTCTGGTACGGGGACCGATCGTTTAGCAGACCAATCTTGGACGATTAGTCTGGGGTCAGAAAAATTCGATGATGAAGTTCCCGTGGTAATCAATTTTTTTGGTAGCAAACTATCGTTCAGCATTATGAAATATATTAGGGCCGAAAACGAAATGATTTTGTAGTTAAAAGCTAAATATCTAGCAATAAACAAAAGCAGCAATAATTCTATGATTGAATGAAGCTAAAGAACTATCAATTCGAATTTGACCAATCACATCGCTTGAATTACTCGTTCCCGACGGGAGAAAAGTATTCACAATTGAATTTACAGCTACCGACGGTCGGTCTAATTTTATTCTGTTTAAAACACAATTGAATTTTGCGAAGTCTAGTTTTTTTTCGACCGTGTTAGTTAATAGAAAATAGATCTGTATAGCTGGAATGTGAAAATTGTTACGATGACTACATTTTTGAAAACCATAACCTCAACCAGAATCTTCCACAAGGTTGAATGTTAACTTCCATAGGGATCAACTGTGCAAGTTGACATTGAACTTAGGCATAGGCTATGTTTTTGACGTTTGATCCCTAAGAAAAGTTGACGTTAAACCTTATTTTAATAGCTTCAAATTTGAATCTATGGCTGCTACGAATCAATTCGAATTTGCATTCTAGGGCGTTCACGAATTAATTCGTAATATGCCATAGTTTTAAATTTAAAACTTCGATTAGTTGTCACTCCTAATCCATCCCAAAATAAAATGGAATCAGTTCTTTTAACAACAGTTATTACATAAAATTTAGTTTAGCCGAGTTAAACCAAAATCAACAACATTGTTTTAAAAAAATTTTATCCCTAGGCTTTTTGGTTAATTAATTATGCAATTTAACTAATCGGATTATTTGATTTGACTTTTTCAATTGGTTGCGTTAAGCCGCAAGCATGACTGTTTTTGACACGGCTACAAAGATTTGCTGGGATATGTCAATAATTTTTTATGGGAGGCGGAGCCATAAACAGAATGGTCTAAGAGCAGAATGAGTCCAAAAACCTTATTTATGATACACATAGGAAAACTAAATTTAAAAATCAAAACGGCTGTTTTCAACCAAATTTGAATTTGTAAAAGGTATATCCACGAATTTAGTTAAGTAATGATTCAGGAAATGATTTTAACAGCTTCAAATTTGAATCAATGGCTGCTACGAATTAATTCGAATTTACATTCTAGGCCGTTTACGAATTAATTCGGGATATGCCATAGTTCTAAATTTGAAACTACGATTAGTTGTCACTGTTAATCCATCTTATAATGAAAATGGAATCAGTTCTTACAATAACAGCTAATACATAAATTTTTGTTTAGCCGAGTAAAACCAAAATCAACAACATTGTTTAAAATTTTTCATCCCTAGGAATTTTGTTAATTATTTATGCAATTTAACTAATCGAATTATTTGGTATGACAGTTTCAATTGGTTGCGTTAAGCCGCAAGCATGACTGTTTTTGACTTGGCTACAAAGATTTTAAATTCTAAAAGGGTATATCCACGAATTTAGTTGAGTGATGATTTAGGATTTGTTCATGGATTCTACAGACAATGGTCGAGTCTTTGTTCGTAAATTCTGCATTCAGTGTTCTAGCTAAATTCATTGATCAACGCTGCTGGGTTATCAAATTACGGATTTACAAATCAAAATGGCCATTTCATTCAGATCTTTGATTTTATATTTAATTTCTAAAAGGGTATAACCAGGAATTTATTTAAAAATTGATTTAAGATTTGTTCGTGGATTCCACAGACAATGGTTAAGCATTTGTTCGTAATTTCCGCATTCTTTGTTCTAGCTAGCCATTGTTCAAGCTGGTTTTTGCTGGATATTTCACCTACAATCTGCGGAATCCGCTAACAGTTTGTGGAATCAATAAAAACAAACGGTCACGCTCTAATACAAATGTATTTTAAGTGAGATTATATAAAACAGCTACTCGGGTCCCCTTCACCTTTTCCAGAGGTGAGAATTAACCGGCATTGAGGGTATCCTCTGGGAGCCACCCAGACTCATTGTCGCCCGAAATTGGTACAATTATGATACAAAAGTTCACGAAAGGGGTGCCGGACATCAAGAAGATGGGACTTCAAGCAGAAACGTAAAGTTAGGGACTTCAAGCCGGATAATTCAAAAACCCGCTGAAATTATTAAGGGATGCCAATGAAAAAATAGCAATTTGAGGTGCTTGTAAAGTTTCAATTTCGGCCTGAAGTCCCTTCGGCTTCAATTCACGTCGACTTGTTGTCCTAGACCGCACAAAAGGACCCCAAGAAAGGCCCCCGACGGGATATGTAGGGCATACCACTAGAGTGGGTTACTTGAACGTCATTTTAACACTGAACTAGTCGAAATTGATCTCTCGTTTGGTTGTGCTGTTGTGAGCTGAGTACTATGTGGGCTGAGTTTGTTCAGCTACACGAAGGGGGTAGTTGGGGATCAGTATTTAGAATCTGCGGTGATTTTTCAGCTCTATGTTTCCTTAGAGCCATGATTGCAAAAACCTTAATTTCATCGCTAGTTTGGCATTGCTCTATCAAGAGTGGTCGCTTGTCATTGACGTAAATAGCTGAAGAATTACTCCCCGGATGTAGCTGGTAAGATGGCGGATCAATAACTGAATCAGAGTGATGAGAGTCAACTAAGGATTCTAGCTTCAAAAACTTGAAATCACTACCCGCAAATTTACGGCACTGGATGGCAGCGGGTGACAGTTTTTTTGTCAGCTCTTTCTTTTGGTTTTTGCCCAGTATCACTAGATTCCAAGTCAGTTGTTGACTTGTTTTTAGCTACTCGGTTTTGCAACTGTTCCTCTACAGTCATCGTTCCTTCAACCAAATTTTTAATTTTTGTCATCTTTCAGCAGAAGAAAGCAGTTAGTTGTCTTGGAATGTTCCCGAAGATTGGTTTGAGCATTGTCTTTGTTTAGGACAGTACCATCTAAATCATGGATCCATTTTTCCACCATAGCTTGGGGTGCTAGATTCGGTTTTGCTTTCATTCTCGCTACTGCTACCGCTGTACATCCGGAAGCACCCAACACATAAAATCGCAAACCATAAAGCAGCAAACTAAATGGAAGTTTTTCACCGACGGCAAATTTCGGAAATTCTAGATTTTTTTGACAAATTTGTAAATACGACGGGGTAGGATTGGTTCCTCCCAAGACGTCCCCCGCATTGCTTAGAAAACTACGTGTGCACTTGCCAGATTTGATGAACTTTCAGAATGAAAAAACCATTCGAGGAGTAATGGGTCTTGGTTATGAAATCTTACGCCGCCTAGCATTGTCCTACTTGAAAATCCTTGTTCGCATGGTTGATAGATTTTTCGATAGCTTCGCACAATTTTTCCCAGGGACTTGGTATAAAATTGCTCACCACAAGCTGTGGCATTAGGAGTAAATTTAGTTTGTAGGGAATCAATCCTTGTTCTCCAAAGATGAGCACTGAAACTTGACGGTAAATTGCAGTCCCTTTTTTGTACTCTATAGCGTTAAAATGACCTCTTGCTCTTAGTAACTGCGGGCATTCATTCAAGCTCTTTCTCAAAAGTTCACTGGCATCTTTAGTGGTGATGCACCCGAGGGTTTTTCTAGGAACTTTTCAGACGAGACTCGGGTAGATGGAATGTAGCAATTTTACAGACTTAACGTACATATCTGTAATTTCTTTGGGCCGAACAACAACTTCATTTTACCATACTCCTTCAAAGAGATATTCAATTTCTATGTTAGCCTCTTTCATTTCTTTCTATTCAGCGATGACAGTCAGCGCACAGATTCCAGAAAGAGAGACTGCACACACTTTGCCCGCTTTGTCTGTTCCTCCTATCGAGATAGTGGTGAAATGAAAAAATAGCTTTCTGGCCCTCCGTCTGGTCAAATTTTCCCCAAAGCACTGAATGGCAAACTCTTTTTGTGAGGATGCATATCTTCGGTTATTTTTTGTGCCATTTAACGAAGATTTGTTTCCACACATCGAGTAATCATGTGGGTGGCATCTGGACAAACGCATCGCTTCTCTTCGATGCTGACCAGTGACGTCTTGGCTGAATTTTTTCGAAATGGCACATTGAGTTCAGTTCTTTTACCAGTCTCTGGCTCGCAAGTTAGTGGGCGGAAGTCTGTAGTGTCATTTGACACTTACAGAGGGAGCCATGAGACTGTATCAGATGACTGCTCATTAGAGACACCAATAACCCCAATAACAAAAATGGTGATTCGCCACTATAGTTCAGCTTTGCTCCTTACTGTCTTGGGGAATTTGTTTGGCTGTACAACCAACCCGATTCTTGGTCACCTGCTGTGGTGGGACCAACGTTCTGCTCCATAGCGTATCTGCTGTCTTTTCCACGGTACGCTGAATTTAATGATAAAATTAATCAAAGGGGTACGTACATTCATAAATTTGAATTCTCAATGTTTTGAGCCTTGGCTGTGGATTCCATTAACAAGGGTTAACTATTTGCTCTTAAATTCCGCACTGGTTTTTGTCCGTACGCAGAAATATTTTGCGCTCTGCTCCATTTGCGCTCTGCTCCATTTGCGCTCTGCTCCATTTTGCGATCTTTTTTTTTGGAAGATAGTACTGCGTGGAGCCAAAGTGCCTAATTTAGTTAAAGAGCAATTAAAATTAACCATACTGACTATATATGACATATAAGCGAAGCCGAGACTAATAATATTGAGAGATATTTTTCCAAAACACAATTGACTTACCTACAAAACAGAAAACGCTGCTAGTCGACTGTACATTAATGTTGACATCGAGGAGCCTGAACGCGAGCCTGATAACCTCCACACCACCAATCTCACAGCTGTCCCCCCAGATATTCACGCGTAATCCTTGAAGCTCCGTGGTTTTCAGTGAAAGAAACGCAACTGCTTTGACGCAAGAAACTAGGTCACTTCGAAAACCAGAAAGTGTTTTCTCGGGCTTACAGAAGTTTGTAAAGTGAACCACTAATTCGGTGGTTGCTCGACGAACGTGTCTAGGAGAAGGAAGGAATGATTTGAAGCCTGTAATCTCAAGCCGAGTTAGAATAGTTTCGATAACATCGTCAACGTTTCCTGTTTTTGTCGCCTTAGCGTTGCCGTGGTTTTGCTATTTTTCGTACAAGATCGTCAACTTCCAATGTAGTTCCATCGACCATTTCTGAAACCAGTCTTTTCACTGTTTGATATTTGTTTGCCAATTCTTTTTCTTTTCCTGCTATTTCGTCAAGAATTTTGCCGTCTACAAATTTTCGATCATAAGCTGTTGATATCGAATAGCGGTTCCACAATTGTTGATCCATACTTTTTTCGGTCATCGAAAAGTCGTTTTTCGTATCGGGTGAGTCGTTCATTTGTATGTCTTTTCGTACGCGTCGGTTTGTGCGTCCCGACTCGTATCTCGTTTATTTGACTGTCGATTTGTATGTCGGTTTGTTTGTTGGTACGTCGAGTGTCGTATCGGTTTTAGTCGATATTCGTGTCGGTTTTGTTTGTCGGAATTGTTTCAGGTGCAGTAACAAATGAAATTAGAAAATTCTCAAACTGAATTTGAAAGAGGTGTAGTGATGAATGAACAGAGGGTGTTACTTAAGTTATCTATATCCGTGAAATTACCAATTTGCTTAATTGGAAAACTCATTGTGGATTCTGGTGTGATTTTTAACTTGGCCTAACCGGCTTGGCCAAACTTATCGAAACCATTATGAAGCTTCATAGCGTCAAAAGTGTTTCGATATTTTTTAAGCCGTCACATAAAAAGTCACTAATCTGTGTTTCTTGAGTTTGATTAATTGGATTTTCAAGTGTTAGATTTCATAATTCGTGATTATCATACGCTCCTCATATACGCTGCTCATTTATCCTGTTATATGGCCTAACATTTTGCTTTCTTGAAAAAAGTGTTTCATCTTCTAAAGTATGTTTCCAGTAAACAAAACACTAATTATATCATCGTTTCCGAATTGTATGTGTAGCCGTTTAGTTTATTAACCCATCCCAAATACGGAAATAATCCGTTCAGTTTTGCAAATTCTCAAAACTGACAGGAGTTAATGGCGCCCTTCAGTCTTTTTCTCATCCCAAAAACTGAAGTAGTCGTTCGTTCGAGGTTTGTAAAATCTCAAATCTTGACGGAGAGGAATGTGTAATGGCGACGTGCAGTCTTTCCCAAATACTGAAAATTTAATGTAATGACCGAAATTAATGTGTAATGGCGCCGCGCAGTCTATTGCCCATCCTAAAAACTGAAATAGTTTGTTCGATTACGTCTCAAATGGCATAATTCCCAAATGGCATAAAAAATTTCAAATTTCCCAAATGGCATAAATTTCAAACAAATTCCCAAATGGCATAAATTTCGAAAACATTCCCAAAAGGCATGAAGTTTGTAAATTTCCCAAATGGCATTAACAGTCTAATTTTGAAATGTGACAGTAGGATTTAAATTAACTTGTAAACAATATAACCGGAATATTCAACAGAAAGAAAGAAATCAATTGAACTTTAATTTTTACAAGTTTTGGCAGAATTCTGAAATACTATCCCAATACTCGTCAATATCAAGCAATTGAATTTCGAATCTTTGTTTCACGTTGCAAATCATTGCGTTTAAGTTTCTCCATTTTTTTCTTTGAGAAAAATCAGCTTGGTAGCCCAATTGGAATCGCCTGTAAGATCTTCTTGCCAAGTTTTGTTCATTTTGTAACCTTTTAACAAACACCCAAAAATTTGGGCGAATTCGGCGACCTACTCGTGCATTCAACCGATTGCTGTAGCCTTCACATGCATTTGTTGTTCTCAGAGTGCTCTGCCTGGCATAAACGTTGTAGACATTTGGTGGAAATTTATGCAACCAAGTTGCCTCAAAATAGTTTAAAAAGACACTAAAATTTGTAAATCGGGAAACCAGTAGTCTTGTCGATGCTTCTTGAAGTACCTGGTGAAATTTTTGGCGGACGTAAAACACTTGTAGAAAAACTATGGCAATAAACTTTCGAATAAATTGGTTTAGTCTTCTATCATTTTTGTAAGGTGTAAATAATCCCAAATCTTTAATTTTTGACAAAATTGCTTTGGAGTAATAAAAAAAAGATTCTCGAATTCTTACAAATGGAAAATATGTTTCTACTGCTGCCTGAAACAAGAATTCTGAAACTCTGCTCCTTGTGGTCGTCGATGGTTTTTGAGGCCATCATAGGGATCATGTCAGAGACGTTTCTGGGGGATGTCGGTCAAGTTGGTGCCGAGGTGAAGAGTGCCTGTCCATAGACATTACCTAGTAAAGTCTATTGACAGGCACTCTTCATCTCGGCACAATTTTGAACGACATCCCCCAGAAAAGTCTCTGACATGATCCCTATGATGGCCTCAAAAACCATCGACGACCACTAGGAGCAGAGTTTCGGAATTCTTGTGTTTAAGGCAGCAGTAGAAACAGATTATTCATTTGTAAGAATTTGAGAACGTTTTCTTCATTACTCCAAAGCAATTTTGTCAAAAATTTCACCAGGTACTTCAACAAGCATCGACAAGATTACTGGTTTCCCGATTTAAAAATCTAAGTGTCTTTTTAAACTATTTTGAGGCAAATTGGTTGCATAAATTTCCACCAAATATCTACAACGTTTATGCCAGGCAGAGCACTCTGAGAACTATAAATGCATGTGAAGGCTACAACAATCGGTTGAGTGCACCAGTAGGTCGTCGAATTCGCCCAAATTTTTGGGTGTTTGTTAAAAGTTTACAAAATGAACAAAACTTGGCAAGAAGATCTTACAGGCAGTTCCAATTGGGCTACCAAGCAGATTTTTCTCAAAGAAAAAAATGGAGAAACTTAAACGCAAAGACTTGCAACGTGAAACAAAGATTCGAAACCAAATCGCTTGATTTTGACGAGTATTGGGATAGTATTTCAGAAGTCAGCCAAAACTTGTAAAAATTAACGTTCAATTGATTTCTTTCTTTCTGGTGAATATTCCGGTTGTATTGTTTACAAGTTAATATAAATCCTACTGTCACTTTTAAAAAGTTAAACTGTTAATGCCATTTGGGAAATTTACAAACTTCATGCCATTTGGGAATGTTTTTGAAATTTATGCCATTTGGAATTTTTTTGAAATTTAGGCCATTTGGAAAATTTGAAAAATTTTATGCCATTTGGGAATTATGCCAATCTACAAAATGACTATGTTTGTCATATGACATTTTAAAAACATTTTTTTTCTAAAAATTGAAAAATGATTCTAATTTTCAGAATGCGGTCTGAGTAACTAACTGAATTACTGAATTTCAGTAAACATGATGAATGCGACAACTGAACCAGAAACGCAGACAGACGATAGTGAAATGTGCCCCATCTGCTGTCATGATGGACGGCATCTGTTCAAAATACGAGATGGGGATGTGGCGCACAAGCTGTGCTTCATCTGGTGGCGGAAGGTGCAGGATGAGCCTCATCCAAAATGCCCCTTCTGTCGGCAGGACTTGCCGCCTTTCCACTCGTTCATGCACATGTAACTATTGCTTTTGACCTTGTTTATTGCATGTTAAACTAACTTAATCGAAAACTGGAGTCTTAGTAGGAGTCTAATTACTTTACAAACTGATTGCGTTTTCTTTTAAGATGTATCGTCTAGCTCTGAGCTCCTCGGGGTTTTCCTTCAAAATTTCGTCAAGGAAATTGTCCCCATACATTCGGCTGTCAAACTGGCAACTATCCGCTAGTTGGCTTTTGAACTCTTCGATTGATTTAGCCGATGGAACTAACAAAGCTCGTTGTTGTCCAATGAACAAGTCTGACTGGATCCAGTTGACAAGTTCAACGGCACGGACGCACTGTATTAGACTTGAGGCAGGCATGATCTAACAAAATCCCAAAAAAGATGCTCGAAATTTAATTATAACGACTTTGAGCTAGTTTTAGCTTCAGATGCTTACTTGCGAAAGTCTCTCTCACAGTTTGCCATGCTCAATTGGAATTAACATGTCAATCTGACTGGCATTCGTGCTACAAGAGCTGCCTGAAACTACGACAAACTCTGCGGTTTTTCACGAAGAGCTTTTGGTTGCTGTATCCGCACCAGAGCAGATCATTCATCTGTTCTCAGATCTGCTTCAACCAGACTATGAAGTGGCGAAACGGAGCCTGGTAGAGGAAAAAGCAAAACGAACTCTGGTACGAGAGGAAGTGGATCTGGCCTCAGACACGGTCCATTCGGTACCTCGGAAAGTGGTACCATCCTAATTGGCGCAGCTGGCGCACCGATGGACAACTTGGCGCACCGATGGGTGACTTCCGAGGTATGTTCATCTATAGTACTTGTCACTTCTGGAGCGGTTACTGTAGTACGAATAGTACCTGGAGCAGTGCCGTTGGAGATGTGCCCTTGTTCATTGATAGTACTTGTCACTTCTGGAGCAGTAACTGTAGTGCCAACAGTACGTGGAGCAGTGCCCTTGGAGATTTCAACGCCATTCAGTGAAATAGAGGGCTAAAACAGTGATGTTGATTTAATTGCAAGCTATTATATAAAAGAAAAACGGTGTTTTGTTACATACAATTTGAATGGTCAAAATGGGTTTCTCGTCCTCCGGCTCCATTTTGCACCAAACTATCGCCAAGTTTTCCTGCTTGTACCCGCTCGTCACATCTGGCTCGTTTGGTTCCTGCTTGCACCGGTTAGTCATCACATCATGCCCATTTCTGCACGGCTCATTTTTGTTCCAGGAGGTCTTCGTGCTCGTCGTCTTGGTCTTGGTCGTCTTTCTGCTGGTTCCCAACGCATTTCTTACGGTAGTCCGTCTCGCCGTCTGCCTCTTTGTCGTTGTCGTGATACAGTCTAGTTGCGCAGAAGTGGACTGAATTATTTGGCTTAGTGCTAAAGCAGTCTGAATATGAAGTCAATAAACATATCTTATTTTATAATTAATTTCAATAGCACACATCTTCACTCACTCTGATCATCGCCGATTTCATCCTCGCAGATCAAAATTGCCCTCCTCTGCTTCGCTCTGAATGGTGTTTGGCACCCCTCATAAGTGTCCCGCACAAAGTTAAAACTTTTCCTAGTGGGAGAGAGCAGCTTTCGTTTGAGCTCAGATCTTCGATTGGCTCTTATTCTCTCCCAGCATCCAGGCGACAACACATGCTCTCCAGTTCTGTAGCAGTCGCTGAAGCCCTCCGTGCCACATAACATGCAAATTAGTTTCTGCAGTTTCGCATCCCTCTTCTGGCATCGTTTTTTAGCAAAATGGCGGACCATGTTGCTTTTTTGCGAAAATTGTAGATCGCACTCTGGAAACGAAAAGAAAAATAAAAAAATCAGTCCACGAAAGGATTAATATTTAGACAGTAAATTTTTTTCACATTATCGATTTTGTTAAAAAAAATTGGTATGCGGACTATAATTAGGCTATGACATCGTTAACCCTCGTTACAAAAGCAAAGCCCTCGATACAAAATAAAATCGATTCATATGCGAGGCAGGGGAAAAGGAAAAAGATCCAATAATTTTTTAGTGGATTCCGCAAACTCTTACTCACTATCTATATCATTTTTCAGTAACCAGGATCAAATATTTTAGAACCTTTGCCACATCAAATTTGTGACACCCTTTAGGATGTGAAACCGGCACCTCAATTTTGAAATGCGAGCCTTAAATTTTATTATGATTTACATTTTTTTTTAAAAAGACGTCTTTAGGGCCACAATAATTGTGATGCACGTTTACTTCGTTGTTTTAAAATATCCTGCAGAGGCGCGGATTGTATCCCTTAACCTCTTGTTTGGAGCCATATTCTTTACCTCCAGGCCATCAGACCCGTTAGTATTCTAAGATAAACGTTAAGAATCATGATAAACTTACTTTTGCACTCGCAGCCAGTCATATATCGGGTTGATCGGTAATGAATAAAGGAAATCAAATCATAAATGAAATTGAATCAGGTCCAAAAATAAATTTAAATTGAATTGATAGGATCAACCGCGGTTTTTCAATACTAAAAATCAATTTTAAAAAAAATAATAATTTTATTAAAATTATTGATGGCATATTCGTTACAAGGTACCATAAAGGGGAGAAAATAACAGTATCCAAAACCGCGGTTTTGGATCATGTTTTTTTTCTCCCCTCTGCGGTACCTTTGAAGCGACCCGAATTGCCCACCATAAGGCGCAACCCGGGGAATATCACCCTATAAAGATATATCCCTCTAATTTGCCCCCACGAATTTTGTATCCTGTTAACTACATCCCCCATTTTAAAATCCCAAATACTGATTATAGTTCGTTACAGTTCTGCTAAACCCCAAATACTGACAAAATTCCAATTACTGACAAAAAATTCTGCAATTGCGGAACTTTTTGTCAGTAATTGGGATTTTGACAATGTTTGGGGTTTTGACAATGTTTGAATTTTATGCCATTTGGGAAATTTGAATTTTTTTATGCCATTTGCGAATTATGCTATTTGAGACGTAATCCTCTGCAGTTCTGTAGCAGTCGCTGAAGCCCTCCGTGCCACTTAACATGCAAATCAGTTTCTGCAGTTTCGCATCCCTCTTCTGGCATTGAAAAGAAAAATAAAATCAGTCCAAGAAAAGATTAATATTTAGACAGTAATTTTTTTTCACAATATCAATTTCGTTATAAAAATTGGTATGCGGACTATAATTAGGCTATGACATCGTAGCTCTCGTTACAAAAGCAAAGCCCTCGATACAATATAAAATCGATTCATATGTGAGGCGGGGGAAAAGGAAAAAGATCCAATAATTTTAGTGGAATCCGCTAACTCTTAATCACTATCTATATCATTTTTTAGTAACCAGCATCAAATAATTTAGAACCTTCGCCACATCAAATTTGTGACACCCTTTAGGATGCGAAACCGGTACCTCAATTTTGAAATGCGAGCCTTAAAATTTACTATGATATACATTTGTTTAAAAAAAGACGTCTTTGGGGCCACAATATTTGTGATGCACGTTTACTTCGTTGTTTTAAAATATCCTGCAGAGGCGCGGATTCGATCCCTTAACCTCTTGTTTGGAGCCATATTCTTTACCTCCAGGCCATCAGACCCGTTAGTATTCTAAGATAAACGTTAAGAATCATGATAAACTTATTTTTGCACTCGCAGCCAGTCATATATTGGGTTGATCGGTAATGAATGAAGGAAATCAAATCGAAAATGAAACCGAATCAGATCTGAAAATAAATTTAAATTGAATTGATAGGATCAACAGCGGTTTTTCAATACTAAAAAATCAAATTTAAAAAAATTATAATTACATTAAAATTATTGATGGCATATTCGTTACAAGGTACCATAAAGGGAAGAAAATAGCAGTATCCAAAACCGCCGTTTTGGATCTTGTTATTTTCTCCCCTCTGCGGTACCTTTGTAGCGACCCGAGTTGCCCACCATAAGGCGCAACCCGGGGAATATCACCCTATAAAGATATATCCCCCTAATTTGCCCCCACGACTTTTGTATCCTGTTAACTACACCCCCCCATTTTAAAATCCCAAATACTTATTATAGTTCGTTGCAGTTCTGCTAAATCCCAAATACTGACAAAATCCCAATTACTGACAAAAAATTCAGCAACTGCGGAACTTTTAGTCAGTAATTGGGATTTTGTCAATGTTTGGGATTTTGTCAGTATTTGGAATTTTGTCAGTAATTGGGATTTTATCAATATTTGAGATTTTGTCAGTAATTGGGATTTTGTCAGTATTTGGGATTTTGTCAGTAATTGATATTTTGTCAAAATTTCGGATTTTGTCAGCCTATGGGATTTTGTCAGTATTGGGATTTTGTCAGTATTTGGGATTTTGCAACTGCAAAAAAATTGTCAGTGTATATTGAGATTTTCTCAGTGAGTTAAAATTTGAAATGTAAATTGGAACGAAATTGGAACAAACTGATCAGTATTTGAGATTGATTTGAATTTCAACAAGATTTATTGAGACTTTGCAAAATTAGAACAATTTATTTCAGTTTTTAGGATGGGCAATAGACTGCGCGGCGCCATTACACATTGATTTCGGTCATAATATTAGATTTTCAGTATTTGGGAAAGACTGCACGGCGCCATTAGAAATTCCTCTCCGTCAAGATTTGAGATTTTACAAACCTCGAACGAACGACTATTTCAGTTTTTGGGATGAGAAAAAGACTGAAGGGCGCCATTAACTCCTGTCAGTTTTGAGAATTTGCAAAACTGAACGGACTATTTCCGTATTTTGGGTGGATTAATAAACTAAACGGCTACACATACAATTCGGAAACGATGATATAATTAGTGTTTTGCTTACTGGAAAAATATTTTAGAAGATGTAACACTTTTTTCAAGAAAGCAAAACGTTGGGCCATATAACAGGATAAATGAGCAGCGTATATGAGGAGCGTATGATAATCACAAATTATGAAATCTAACACTTGAAAATCCAATTAATCAAACTCAAGAAACACTAATTAGTGACTTTTTATGTGACGGCTTAAGAAATATCGAAACAATTTTGACGCTATGAAGCTTCATAATGGTTTCAATAAGTTTGGCCAAGCCGGTTAGGCCAAGTTAAAAATCACACCAGAATCCACAATGAGTTTTCCAATTAAACAAAATAATAATTTCACGGATATGGATAACTTAAGTAACACCCTCTGTTCATTCATCACTACACCTCTTTCAAATTCAGTTTGAAAAATTTCTTAATTCATTTGTTACTGCACCTGAAACAATTCCGACAAACAAAACCGACACGAATATCGACAAAAACCGATACGACGCTCGACGTACCGACAAACAAACCGACATACAAATCGACCGTCAAATAACCGAGATACGAATCGGGATGCACAAACCGACGCGTACGAAACGACATACAAATGAACGACTCGCCCGATACGAAAAACGACTCTTCGATGACCGAAAAAAGTATGGATCACAAATTGTGGAACCGCTATTCGATAGCATCAGTTTATGATCGAAAATTTGTAGACGGCAAAATTCTTGACGAAATAGCAGGAAAAGAAAAAGAATTGGCAAACAAATATCAAACAGTGAAAGGACTGGTTTCAGAAATGGTCGATGGAACTACATTGGAAGTTGACGATCTTGTACGAAAAATAGCAATACCACGGCAACGCACTCATTCGATTGCAGTAGCAGCAGGAATCATGCAGATGTTAATTCTACAGGGCTCCAAGGAAATACCGTGGAACGAAAAACGGAGGAACCTGGTCATGTTTCTCTTTTCAGAAACAATGCTACCCGAATACTCACCTTTTAGTGTTATAAACTATCAGATCGACACCGCCCTTCAGACCTAAACCATCAGATCGACACCGAACAGATCGACACCGCCCTTAGAACAGTTAAGAAACTCATCAAGAAAACCGACATCAACAGAATCAGCAATCTCACAACCATTAGCTCTTCCATCACCCTCAGAACCATCAAGAAGTTCGGCAACCGCATCCTTATACAGTCACCATCATATCCAATTTTCGAAGCATGTGATTCCTCGCAAGACTACTCGGAAGAGAGCACTGGAGAAATTACAAGAATGGCGCACTTCAAAAGGTTCTGAAAAATTTTGGCGCCAAGTTCTGTTTTAAGTTCGATGTCATAGAAGCAGACTCCAAGGACTAATGGAAGTAGCTGAAAAAGTTCCCAGAGAATAAAAGGCGGTAAAAGTTGTTGCAAAAAGTGTAGGTTTACTTTTTCGACCCGTTTTAGAATTACTCGCTTATTTAAGAAACGGGTATCTTCGGAAGATTTCAATTACGATTTGGCTAAGGCGACAAAAACCGGAAACGTTGACAATATTATCAACACTATTCGAACTCGGCTTGAAATTACAGGCTTCAAATCATTCCTTCCTTCTCCTAGACACGTTCGTCGAGCAACCACCGAAATAGTGGTTCACTTTACAAACTTCTGTTAGGCCGAGAAAACACCTTCTGGTTTTTGAAGTGACCTAGTTTCTTGCGTCAAAGCAGTTGCGTTTCTTTCACTGAAAACCACGGAGCTTCAAGGATTACGCGTGGATATTTGGGGGAACAGCTGTGAGATTGGTTGTGTGGAGGTTACCAGGCTCGCGTTCAGGCTCCTCGATGTCAACAATAAGGTACAGTCGACTAGCAGCGTTTTCTGTTTTGTAGGTAAGTCAATTTTGTTTTGGAAAAATATCTCTCAAGATTATTAGTCTCGGCTTCGCTTATATGTCATATATAGTCAGTATGGTTAATTTTAATTGCTCTTTAACTAAATTAGGCACTTTGGCTCGACGTAGTACTATCTTTCATAAAAATATATTTGTCAAATGGAGCAGAGCGCAAAATATTTCTGCGTACGGACAAAAGCCAGTGCGGAATTTAAGAGCAAATAGTTAACCCTTGTTAATGGAATCCACAGCCAAGGCTCAAAACATTGAGAATTCAAATTTATGAATGTACGTACCCCTTTGATTTATTTTATCATTAAATTCAGCGTACCGTGGAAAAGACAGCAGATACGCTATGGAGCAGAACGTTGGTCGCACCACAGCAGGCGACCAAGAATTGGGTTGGTTGTACAGCCAAACAAATTCCCTAAGACAGTAAGGAGCAAAGCTGAACGATAGTGGCGATTCACCATTTTTGTTATTGGGCTTATTGGTGTCTCTAATGAGCAGCCATCTGATACAGTCTCATGGCTCCCTCTGTATGTGTCAAATGACACTACCGACTTCCGCCCACTAACTTGCGAGCCAGAGACTGGTAAAAGAACTGAACTCAATGTGCCATTTGAAAAAAGTCCGTCAAGACGTCACTGGTCAGCATCGAAGACAAGCGATGCGTTTGTCCAGATGCCACCCACATGATTACTCGATGTGTGGAAACAAATCTTCGTAAAATGGCACAAAAAATAACCGAAGATATGCATCCTCACAAAAAGTTTGCCATTCAGTGCTTTGGGGAAAATGTGACCAGACGGAGGGCCAGAAAGCCATTTTTTCATTTCACCACTATCTCGATAGGAGGAACAGACAAAGCTGGCAAAGTGGGTGCAGTCTCTCTTTCTGGAATCTGTGCGCTGACTGTCATCGCTGAATAGAAAGAAATGAAAGAGGCTAACATAGAAATCGAATATCTCTTTGAAGGAGTATGGTAAAATGAAGTTGTTGTTCGGCCCAAAGAAATTACAGATACGTACGTTAAGTCTGTAAAATTGCTACATTCCATCTACCCGAGTCTCGTCTGAAAAGTTCCTAGAAAAACCCTCGGGTGCATCACCACTAAAGATGCCAGTGAACTTTTGAGAAAGAGCTTGAAAGAATGCCTGCAGTTATTAAGAGCAAGAGGTCATTTTAACGCTATAGAGTACAAAAAAGGGACTGCAATTTACTGTCAAGTTTCAGTGCTCATCGTTGGAGAACAAGGATTGACTCCCTACAAACTAAATTTACTCCTAATGCCACAGCTTGTGGTGAGCAATTTTATACCAAGTCCCTGGGAAAAATTGTGCGAAGCTATCGAAAAATCTATCCACCATGCGAACAAGGATTTTCAAGTAGGACAATGCTTGGCGGCGTAAGATTTCATAACCAAGACCCATTTTTACTCGAATGGTTTTTTCATTCTGCAAGTTCATCAAATCTGGCAAGTGCACATGTAGTTTTCTAAGCAATGCGGGGGACGTCTTGGGAAGAACCAATCCTACCCCGTCGTATTTACAAATTTGTCAAAAAAATCTAGAATTTCCGAAAGTTGCCGTCGGTGAAAAGCGTCCATTTAGTTTGCTGCTTTCTGGTTTGCGATTTTATGTGTTGGATGCTTCCGGATGTACAGCGGTAGCAGTAGCGGGAAAGAAAGCAAAACCGAATCTAGCACCACAAGCTATGGTGGAAAATGGATCCATGATTTAGAAGGTACTGTCCTAAACAAAGACAATGCTCAAACCAATCTTCGGGAACATTCCAAGACACCTAACTGCTTTCTTCTGCTGAAAGATGACAAAAATTAAAAATTTGGTTGAAGAAACGATGACTGTAGAGGAACAGTTGCAAAACCGAGTAGCTAAAAACAAGTCAACAACTGACTTGGAATCTAGTGATACTGGGCAAAAACCAAAAGAAAGAGCTGACAAATAGTAAATTTGCGGGTAGTGATTTCAAGTTTTTGAAGCTAGAATCCTTAGTTGACTCTCCTCACTCTGATTCAGTTATTGATCCGCCATCTTACCAGCTACATCCGGGGTGTAATTCTTCAGCTATTTACGTCAATGACAAGCGACCACTTTTGATGAAATTAAGGCGATGAAATTAGCGATGAAATTAAGCGATGAAATTGCATCAAACTAGCGATGAAATTAAGGTTTTTGCAATCATGGCTCTAAGGAAACATAGAGCTGAAAAATCACCGCAGATTCTAAATACTGATCCCCAACTACCCCCTTCGTGTAGCTGAACAAACTCTAGTGGTATGCCCTACATATCCCGTCGGGGGCCTTTCTTGGGGTCCTTTTGTGGGGTCTAGGACAACAAGTCGACGTGAATTGAAGCCGAAGGGACTTCAGGCCGAAATTGAAACCTTACAAGCACCTCAAATTGCTATTTTTTCATTGGCATCCCTTAATAATTTCAGCGGGTTTTTGAATTATCCGGCTTGAAGTCCCTAACTTTACGTTTCTGCTTGAAGTCCCATCGGCTTGATGTCCGGCACCCCTTTCGTGAACCTTTGTATCATAATTGTACCAATTTCGGGCGACAATGAGTCTGGGTGGCTCCCAGATGATACCCTCAATGCCGGTTAATTCTCACCTCTGGAAACGGTGAGGGGGACCCGAGTAGCTGTTTTATATAATCTCACGTAAAATACATTTGTATTAGAGCGTGGCCGTTTGTTTTTATTGATTCCACAAACTGCCAGTGGGGGCATTGCCTGCCCAAATATCAGTCAAAAGGGCCTGAAGACTTTCTAATACCACATTCAAATATATAATCTGGACAGTTCTTTGCTCAATTGGCATAATTCCCAAATGGCAAAAAAACAAGATAATTCCCAAATGGCATAAACATTTTCAATAAAGGTGTGGAAACTTTGAGGAGTGAAAAAGTAAGATAAGTCCAGACAGTTTTCACGCCTTATTTTGTTCACTTGTCAAGAAATTACTAATCACTCATCAACATTTAATTCAAGCAGAACTAAATTCTTAAAAATGAGCCAATTTGAAGTTTTCAAAAAGGGACGAGGTTGCAATTTGTATTATGACGGATATTTATATAAAAAAAAATCGAAGCTACAACCAAAAGTTTTTTTTGGCTTTGTACTGAAACTGAATGCAGCTCCAGGCTCACTTCAAATTTTGAAATGGATACCTTGTTAACTAATCCAACTTCTCAGGCCCATATGCCCTACTCTAACTGCTATAAAGATCTCACTTCAAAAACTAAAATTTTTTCGGAAATTTCCCAAAACCCGCTCGAGTCAGTTGCCCAAAGTTACGAAAAAATTGTAGCCGCAACCAGTGATACAAGTCTCGTCTCATTCAAAAATGTAAAATCGACATTATATCGCCAACGATACACAATGATGGCTGCAAATCCTAGAAGTAGAGAAATCATTAAGAATTCGAGATGAATGGGCAGAAACACGGTATGGAAAAAAGTTTTTTTTTTTAAAATCGACAGAGAGTGGAATATTGTGATTTTCTCAAGCGAATGGCAATTGAAAGCGCTTTTGAAATGTAGAATTATTCTTTCTGATGGACCTTTCAAATCGTCACCGATTTTTTAAACTAAGTTTACGTGATTTTTGGAGTATTTGGAGAAACAAAAATTCCTTTGGCTTGGTGTTTGCTTCAAAATGAAACGACAGGAATATATCGACGAATGCTACAAATTTTATCAAGAAAGCTTCAGTGAATGACCTGCAGCTAAAAATCAAAGAAATGATCTGCTACTTTGAGCTTGCATTCAAGGTGAGATACAACATTTCTGTAATTTCTAACCTAGACATCTTAATCAGTTTTTGAGACCACCATGGGACTTCCGTCAGAGACTTTTCTGGGGGATGTCGGTCAAGATTGTGCCGAGATGAAGAGTGCCTGTCATTAGACTTTACTAGGTAATGTCTATGGAGAGGCACTCTTCACCTCGGCACCAATTTGAACGACATCCCCCAGAAACGTCTCTGACATGATCCCTATGATGGCCTCAAAAACCATCGACGACCACTAGGAGCAGATTTTCGGAATTCTTGTGTTTCAGGCAGCAGTAGAAACAGATTTTCCATTTGTAAGATTTCGAGAATGTTTTTTTTTCAATACTCCAAAGCAATTTTGTCAAAAATTAAACATTTGGGATTATTTACATCTTACAAAAATGATAGAAGACTAAACCAATTTATTCGAAAGTTTATTGCCATAGGTTTTCTACTGGTGTTTTATGTCCGCCAAAAATTTCACCAGGTTTTTCAAGAAGCGTCGACAAGATTACTGGTTTCCCGATTTACAAATCTTAGTGTCTTTTTAAACTGTTTTGAGGCAACTTGGTTGCATAAATTTCCACCAAATATCTACAACGTTTATGCCAGGCAGAGCACTCTGAGAACAATAAATGCATGTGAAGGCTACAACAATCGGTTGAATGCACGAGAAGATCGCCGAATTGGCCCAAATTTTTGGTGTTTGTTAAAAGTTTACAAAATGAGCAAAACTTGGCAAGAAGATCTTACGGGCGATTCCAATTGGGCTACCAAGCTAATTTTCCTCAAAGAAAAAAAATGGAGAAACTCAAACGCAATGATTTGCAACTTGAAACAAAGATTCAAAATCCAATCGCTTGACATTGACGAGTATTGGGATAGTATTTCAGAAGTCTGCCAAAACTTGTAAAAATTAAAGTTCAATTGATTTCTTTCTTTCTGTTGAATATTCCGGTTATATTGTTTACAAGTTAAATTAAGTCCTACTGTCACTTTTCAAAAGTTAGACTGTAAATGCCATTTGGAAAATTTACAAACTTCATGCCATTTGCGAATTTTTTTGAAATTTATGCCGTTTGAGAATTTTTTTGAAATTTATGCCATTTGGGAAATTTGAAATTTTTTATGCCATTTGGTAATTATCCCATTTGAGACGTAATCCTGCAGAGCATGTGTTGTCGCCTGGATGCTGGGAGAGAATAAGAGCCAATCGAAGATCTGACCTCAAACGAAAGCTGCTCTCTCCCACTAGGAAATGTTTTAACTTTGTGCGGGACACTTATGAGGGGTGCCAAATACCATTCAGAGCGAAGCAGAGGAGGGTAAATTTGATCTGCGAGGATGAAATCGGCGATGATCAGAGTGAGTGAAGATGTTTGTTTTGAAATTAATTATAAAATAAGATATGTTTTTTGACTTATTCATATTCAGACTGTTTTAGCACTAAGCCAAATAATTCAGTCCACTTCTGCGCAACTAGACTGTATCACGACAACGACGAAGAGGCAGACGGCGAGACGGACTACCGTAAGAAATGCGTTGGGAACCAGCAGAAAGACGACCAAGACCAAGACGACGAGCACGAAGACCTGGAACAAAAATGAGCCGTGCAGAAATGGGCATGATGTGATGACTACCTGATGCAAGCAGGAACCAAACGAGCCAGATGCGATGAGCGGGTACAAGCAGGAAAAGTTGGCGATAATTTGGTGCAAAATGGAGCCGGAGGACGAGGAACCCATTTTGACCATTCTGATTGTATGTAACAAAACACCGTTTTTCTTTTAAATAATAGCTTGCAATTAAATCAACATCACTGTTTTAGCCCTCTATTTCACTGAATGGCGGTGAAATCTCCAAGTGCACTGCTCCATGTACTGTTGGCACTACAGTTACTGCTCCAGAAGTGACAAGTACTATCAATGAACAAGGGCACTGCTCCAACGGCACTGCTCCAGGTACTGTTGTACTACAGTAACCGCTCCAGAAGTGACAAGTACTATAGATGAACATAACTCGGAAGTCACCCATCGGTGCGCCAAGTTGTCCATCGGTGCGCCAGCTGCGCCAATTAGGATGGTACCACTTTCCGAGGTACCGAATGGACCGTGTCTGAGGCCAGATCCACTTCCTCTCGTACCACAGTTCGTTTTGCCTTTTCCTCTACAAGGCTCCATTTCGCCACTTCATAGTCTGGTTGAAGCAGATCTGAGAACAGATGAACGATCTCCTCTGGTGCAGATACAGAAACCAAAAGCTCTTCGGGAAAAACCGCAGAGTTTGCCGTAGTTTCAGGCAGCTCTTGTAGCACGAATGCCAGTCAGATTGACATGTTACCTCCAAATGAGCATTGCAAACTGAGAGACAGACTTTCGCAAGTAAGCATCTGGAGCTAAAACTAGCTCAAAGTCGTTATAATTAAATTTCGAGCATCTTTTTTGGGATTTTGTTAGATCATGCCTGCCTCAAGTCTAATACAGTGCGTCCGTGCGGTTGAACTTGTCAACTGGATCCAGTCAGACTGGTTTATTGGAAAACAACGAGCTTTGTTAGTTCCATCGGCTAAATCAATCGAAGAGTTCAAAAGCCAACTAGCGGATAGTTGCCAGTTTGACAGCCGAATGTATGGGGACAATTTCCTTGACGAAATTTTGAAGGAAAACCCCGAGGAGCTCAGAGCTATACAAAACGCAATCAGTTTGTAAAGTAATTAGAATCCTACTAAGACTCCAGTTTTCGATTAAATTAGTTTAACATGCAATAAACAAGGTCAAAAGCAATAGTTACATGTGCATGAACGAGTGGAAAGGCGGCAAGTCCTGCCGACAGAAGGGGCATTTTGCATGAGGCTCATCCTGCACCTTCCGCCACCAGATGAAGCACAGCTTGTGCGCCACATCCACATCTCGTATTTTGAACAGATGCCGTCCATCATGACAGCAGATGGGGCACATTTCACTATCGTCTGTCTGCGTTTCTGGTTCAGTTGTCGCATTCATCATGTTTACTGAAATTCAGTAATTCAGTTAGTTACTCAGACCGCATTCTAAAAGTTAGAATCATATTTCAATTTATAGAAAAAAAATGTTTTTAAAATGTCATTTGACAAACATAGTCATTTTGTAGATTACGTCTCAAATGGCATAATTCCCAAATGCCAAAAGTTTCAAATTTCTCAAATGGCATAAATTTCAAAAAAATTTCCAAATGGCATAAATTTCAAAAACATTCCCAAATGGCATGAAATTTGTAAATTTACCAAATGGCATTAACAGTTTAACTTTTGAAAAGTGACAGTAGGATTTAAATAACTTGTAAACAATATAACCGGAATATTCAACAGAAAGAAAGAAATCAATTGAACGTTAATTTTTACAAAATTTGGCCGACTTCTGAAATACTATCCGAATACTCGTCAAAATCAAGCGATTGGATTTCGAATCTTTGTTTCACGTTGCAAATCATTGCGTTTAAGTTTCTCCATTTTTTTCTTTGAGAAAAATCAGCTTGGTAGCCCAATTGGAATCGCCTGTAAGATCTTCTTGCCAAGTTTGGTTCATTTTGTAAACGTTTAACAAACACCCAAAAATTTGGGCGAATTCGACGACCTACTCGTGCATTCAACCGATTGTTGTAGCCTTCACATGCATTTATTGTTCTCAGAGTGCTCTGCCTGGCATAAACGTTGTAGATATTTGGTGGAAATTTATGCAACCAAGTTGCCTCAAAACAGTTTAAAAAGACACTAAGATTTGTAAATCGGGAAACCAGTAATCTTGTCGATGCTTCTTGAAAAACCTGGTGAAAATTTTGTCGGACATAAAACACTGGTAGGAAACCTATGGCAATAAACTTTCGAAAAATTTGGTTAAGTCTTCTATCATTTTTGTAAGGTGTAAATAATCCCAAATCTTTAATTTTTGACAGCTTTGGAGTAATGAAAAAAACGTTCTCGAATTCTTACAAAAGAAAAATCTGTTTCTACTGCTGCCTGAAACACAAGAATTCCGAAACTCTGCTCCTAGTGGTCGTCGATGGTTTTTGAGGCCATCATAGGGATCATGTCAGAGACGTTTCTGGGGATGTCGTTCAAGTTGGTGCCGAGGTGAAGAGTGCCTGTCGATAGACTTTACTAGGTAAGGTCTATGGACAGGCACTCTTCACCTCGGCACCAACTTGATCGACATCCCCCAGAAAAGTCTCTGACGGAAGTCCCATGGTGGTCTCCAAAACTGATTAAGATGTCTAGGTTAGAAGTTACAGATATGTTGTATCTCACCTTGAATCCAAGCTCAAAGTCGCAGATCATTTCTTTGATTTTTAGTTGCAGGTCATTCTCTAAAGCTTTCTTGATACTGTTTGTAGCATTCGTCGATATATTCCTGTCATTTCATTTTGAAGCAAACATCAAGCCAAGGGAATTTTGATTCTCCAAATACACCAAAAATCACGTAAACATGGTAAAATATTTTCGGTGACGATTTGAAAGTTCCATCAGAAAGAATTATTCTACATTTCAAAAGCGCTTTCAATTGCCATTCGTTGAGAAAATTACAATACCCCACTCTCTGTCGATTTTAGAAAAATACTTTTTTCCATCCCGTGTTTCTGCCCATTCATCTCGAATTCTTAACGATTCGATACTTCTAGGAATTTTAGCCATAATTGTGTATCGTTGGCGATATAATGTCGATTTTACATTTCTGATTGAGACGAGACTTATATCACTGGTTGCGGCTACAATTTTTTCGTAACTTTGGGCAACTGACTCAAGCGGGTTTTGGGAAATTTCCGAAAGAATTTTAGTTTTTGAAGTGAGATCTTTATAGCAGTTATAGTTGGACATATGGACATGAGAAGTTGGATGAGTTAACAAGGTATTCATTTCAATGTTTGAAGTGAGCCTGGAGCCGCATTCAGTTTCAGTACAAAGCCAAAAAAAAATTTTGGTTGTAGCTTAGATTTTTTTAAATAAAAATATCCGTCATAATACAAATTGCAACCTCGTCCCTTTTTGAAAACTTCAAATTGGCTCATTTTTAAGAATTTAGTTCTGCTTGAATTGAATGTTGATGAGTGATTAGCAATTTCTCGACAAGTGAACAAAATAAGGCGTGAAAACTGTCTGGACTTATCTTACTTTTTCACTCCTCAATGTTTCCACAACTTTATTGAAAATGTTTATGCCATTTGGGAATTATCTTGTTTTCACGTCATTTGGTAATTATGCCCTTTGAGCAAAAAAACTGTCCAGATTATATATTTGAATGTGGTATTAGAAAGTCTTCAGGCCCTTTTCACTGATATTTGGGCAGGCAATGCCCCCACTGGTAATTATCTGCATTACCCACGACGAGGTTGGAAGAGACTGTCCATCTCTTCTTTATTCGCCAGCCTTTCTTTAGTTGATGGCTTAAAAAACAAAATTATCAAAAGTTAGCATGAGAAGTTAAACTTAGTTTTGGGATGAATTAAGCGTTCAGTATACGGGATGACGAAACTCAATTTTGGGATCATGTGAGTATTTCAGTTTATTCGATTAAACTGGGTGTAGTTTTTGAGATATGGAGGTAAGTATTTCAGTATTTGGGATGAAATTCGGCCAGAAGTACTTACGTAAATTATTCTGGCAAGGTAGTCATCTAAGGCTTTCTCGTGCGCCTTCAGAAGTCTCCAGACCTCCTTCAGATCTTCTAATTCTTGCGGCGGGATCGTGTCTCTGTTGCTATAAAAATATCTTTCTCTATTTTCATTTTTTTCGACAAAAATGTATCAATTTAAACTTGGATACTAACCACCGATGCAACATAACCTCATTCAGAGCCAACATCGGAAAAGCAGGGTAGCAGCTGCTGAAGGGCTCTTCGTCTTTCCGCTCATGTCTAAAACCTCTGGCAGCCGTCAGCAGGTGTCCACGATGAATGAAATTGACACCCAGAGCTACTGACTCTGAATGCGTTTCAACCATGTGTATCATGCCAGCTGGCATAACCAGGGCCTGGCGCTCTGTCAAAGCAAATTTCTGACACCCTTCAGCATCACAGCGAGGGTCACCCCCGGGAAGCATCGGTTTCCAACCCAGAGAGTGCTGCATCAGATATTCCTGAAATATCTGCTTGTTCTTGACCGACGAGGCCATCACTTAAATTGTTTTGCAGCCTAAAAGAACAAAGAAATAATTGGAACATATTTTAATATTTCGTTGAAAAAATTGTTCATCGAAGTTTGCTTAACCTTTCACTAAAAAGTACATCACAGATAAACCGGAAAAATCCTGGTGAAATGGTGTTATTACACCAGCCTGCCTTAGCAGCAGGTAGCTTGACTCCTTCGTCGGTACTTCTGTCTTCTCCATTTTTCCTTTTATGTATGTGTCCCAACGACACATCCTTGACTGCTTTCGGGACAGAGAATTTCGTGGCGGAATCAATGATATTCCAGAACATTGGCGGCATTGATCGGAACAGTTGGCGACATTGATCGGAACATCAGCTGGCTTAATTGATCGTATATAATCCTAGGATTGATCACAAATCTAAGCCTGGTGCCAAGTGAATAACCTCTTCTTTCCACCTTTGACTACTAACTTGAACCTTCCCAATGTGAACCACAAAAGAACATCCAACCCTTCCTCCATATCGATCATGCTTACCTTTAATTATTTCCTCTGACACGGACGAGGATAAAAATGACGAAGATGACGATGAGGAGGGAGGAGACCAGATCGAAGTCGAGACAGTGGTGCCCTACCGTGACTCCGACTCGGAGTCGGAACCGGAGCAACTGAGGAGTGTCTCCGACTTTGAACTGCTCTCGGGCAGTGACGAGGAGGAGAGCACTGCCTTGACGCTCTTGCGTTCTCCTACGTGCGGGATCGCGGTCGTGGGCACGCTGTGGTCTGGGATGGGCGAATCGAACAGGTCTCCCCGAGTGATTTCGACATACCCTATAAATAGGCAAAAGGGCGGGGGCGCAGTCGCGGACGAGCAGCGCCGTCAGTCACCGCGACTGCAAATCTGCCACGCCGGGCCCGGGGCCGAGGACGCGCCCGGGGCCGAGGACGCGCCAGAGCCGCTGGTTTTTTCCAGCCTGGGGTCGGACCCTCATCGTGAAGGTTAAAAATCTCAAAATAATTTACTAAAATGGTTTTTGACTAGTTTATTAGAAAACTGTTTTTTTTTAGCCAACACTCAACATGTCGTCACAAAGCCAGTCACAAAGCCAGTCACCAGTCATCAGAATTCAATCAGAGTTCAACCGTTTTCCACAGTCAGATTATAAGTGAGTTTCAAAAGCTCAAATCTCAAGTATTTTACTAAAACAATTTGTGACCAGTTTATTGGAAAACTGTTTGTTAGTGCAAATGCCGCCGTAGTGCGTCTCAGTATGCCTCATCATCCAGAGAGTAATATCGCCCACCCCATCAGAATATCAATATGTTTCAAAATCTCAAATCTCAAAGTATATTACTAAAATGTTTTGTGACCAGTTTATTAGAAAACTGTTTTTTATAGTGCAATCAATCGCCCTTAGTACGCAATTGCACAGCTCAATTCAACTCGCAAAAACAAAATTCGCCGGCTCAATTCAACTCAAGATCAACTCGCAAAAGCAAAACAAACTTAGCCGCTTGCTGTTTGCTCACAAAGCCAGTATAATCAGCCATCTAAATTTCAGAATCTCAAACTAATTTTACCAAATTAATTCAAGACTAGGATTTTATTAGAAAATAGTATTTTTAGTGCAAATGGCCGTGTCTGGTGCCGTCTCAAATCGCCGCCTCAAGTCGTCGTATCTGGTTCCGTCTCAAATCGCCGTCTCTGGTGCTACATCAAATGCTACATTGAATGCTCAGTCAGATTCCTCTCTAAGACCCTCATTTTATCAGAATGATTATCAGAGTCACTGATTTACAGTGAATCAACGTCTGTTTCTTTCTCTATCTAAAACTGTAGAATTAGTTATCTTTTACTTTATTGCCTCATAGTTATCTCTATTTCCTCATCTGATGAACTTTACTGCTTGTTTTTTTTTGTGCTACAAAGTAGTTCAAACTAGATAAAATTTCAATGATAGTTATGGAACTAAAAATCTCAAGTATTTCTTTTTGACTTGAGAGAATTGGCTCTACTGAAGTTAATTCCTATTGTTTTTCGGATCCGCTCGGGTTATCTTAATAATGAGCCCAAATGGACTTAACTGCCCCATTTCAAACATGAACTGCCATTTCAAACCCTGAACAGCCATTTCAAACTCATTTCAAACCAAAACGAAAAATTTGACATCAGCATAGTTAACCATTGATTTATGATTGGTTCGTGGATTCCGCTGACAAATGGATAAGTCCTTTTGCGTTCAAATTGCGCGTTGCTATAGATAACAAATCAAATATTCCACATCTACCTTTTAATTGTTCATATGCAAGTTCAGTAATAAACAAAATGCGGAATCCACTTACAATATGCGGAATCCGCTTACTTTTGCGGATTCCGCAGATAAATTTTGCTGATTCCACTCAGATTTGCGGATTTCACTTACATTTTGCGAAATCCACTTACAGTTGCGGAATCCAGAACAACCAGCTATTTTTGCTTCTTGCGGAATCCGCAACAAAACAAATGGGCCGACAAAAGTTACGTTACAGGAATACACTGAATTTTATTTGTGGAATCCACCTACATTTAAGAACATATTTCAAGACTTGTTTCTGGACTTCAGGAACATACAGACACAAAATTGTGCTCCTATCGAGTGCACAGTTTGGCCTCGTAATGTAAGGCTGAAAGAAAAGAAAAAGAAATGAAATGTGAAAATTCTTCAAGAAATTAAAATAGGATTGGTCTTCTAAAATTAGAACTATTGGGAACTCCCATGTAGTTTGTTATCGGTATAGCAAGGGAGAGTGTGTACGTTATTGATGTTGTTGGCACGGTATTCTACAAATATCTAAATTGCTTTCAAACAAATGGCTAGTTCGAAACACCACCTTCAAACATTGTGACCTATGACGGCAATTAAATTTTAATCAATTGCACATGTTCAAAATAGTAATCCACTTCAAATAAACTGTTTCAAAACTGTTTTCAAAATTACTAAAATCGGGAAAAACAACCCGAGCTCAAACGAGAGAAACTTCTGATGCTGTTGAAAGCAAAGGCAACCCATAGTCTAACTGTAAACGTGCCAGAAAATCTCAACTGTTCTCAAACAAAGACGATTTCAAACTTAAATCGATTCAAACTTTCTTCACAAATTGGCAAAAGCTATGTTTTCACTTGTGTTACTTAAAAATTTCAAAAATTTCAATCGCATTTCAAACTTGTTATTACTGAAAAAATTCAAAATTACTCTACTTTCAAAAACTTTGCTTTAGGAAGCTACTTCAAATTTGAAAGATGAAAAAAAATTCCATTACCCTTTATTGATTCAGGTAGATTCAGAGAAACAGGTCAGCTAATTTTTTCCTTCCCAAAAACGTTTCGGTGTTCCTTGCATTTTACTTGCTTCAAATATTTTGTTTCTCCTGCTAAAGGTGTCAAAGGAAACGTTGATTTATTTGACAAGCTTAAGCTAGCTCTTCCTTATTCATCACAACTTGTTGCAGCCGATCTCGACTCGTAAGATTTCACTGCAATCAAGAAATGTTTACCGAAATTTTTGTTGTGTTCAGCAACATCAACTAACAAACAAACTTCAACATGCGAAAACGTCAGCAAAAAACTCATACAGTTGGGGGACAGAAACGAATTGATAATAGAGTTACACCAGCTCCATCATCGACGTCAAACACATCCGCAAGAATTTCGACTACAGTTTCAAAGAAACACACGGAAATCAAACATGTTCAATGAAAACAGAAACATTGAGAAGATTTGGAAGTTTAATTAATGGACCCCATTCTCCCGCTTTTCGTAAAATAAAGGACCTTTTGACACTTGGAAAACATGGTGTAGATAATGATTTTTTAGTTGCAAAACTTTTTGTTGAAGAGAAAGTTAAGTTTTAATTCATACTTTTCATTTTACTTTTTTTGTTTTGCTAAATTTGGTAGACATGATTTCAACTTTCGATTTGGAATTTATTCATGAAAATTTTAACGACATAAAAACTCAGTATCCAGATAAATCAGTCAGATTTCAGTATTTCGTAGCCACTTGTTTGTATTTGGATGCCGACATTAATTTAGATTTTGTTTTTAAAAACAGACCATATGGTTGTTCAATTGGAATAAACAGCTCATCGGTCGACAAACACTTGAAACAAATTAATTTCTTAGATTACAAGCCTAATTGCATGACGCAGCAGGATATTTGCAAGAAAAAAATAAAACCGGACTTGGGTACATATATATAATACCTTGTCAAATGAAAACTTGCTATCTAGGTCACGTGACAGGTATTGCGTTTTGCTTTTTCCTTAAAGCATTCAAACCAAAGTTGTTCTATTTGTTGGAAAGTTGAGTGCAAGTCATGTAAACCCAAAGAAAAAAAACACTAAAAATTGTGTTTCAACCGTCCCATTGGTTTAGATATCGAAGGATTTAACTGCGGCAAGAAACCTTTCTTAAAAAAGGAACTTTTGTTTTTTCTGCTAATAGAATTGATACGGTTCATTTTCTGCCACCAGTCCTACTCAAAAATTTATATGAAGAAGAGAAAAAAGCTAACAATTGGGCATCTAAATTTCTACACGGGGCTTCGTTGAGACAAAGGTGAATACCCTTACTCTTATTTGAATCAATTTTGTAACAGCTTTCTCTTGAGGAACCCAAAGTCCCTTTTTTGCTAAAGAAAAACAAAAATCAGCTTTATTAGCTGATTATTTGAGATCACCTGTGAACATTTTGGAAAATTTTGGCTGTCCGAAGGTTAAACACTTATTGGGTCAAGAAAAACATAATTGCAAACTACTTTCACCATTACTTCCCACGCATCAATTATTTAATTATTGTACCTAAAGAAATTCTAAAGTATTTTTGATTGGTTTCAAAATGAACTATCCAATGATGCAAACAACCCTGTCTCCAATTTTGTTGGCTTACGTTTCGATGACTAATCAGAGTCCTGAAAACCATTTAACACAAAAATTAAAGTTACTATTACGCGGACAGGCTTATTCGATTGCCGAGAAAAAACCTCTCCTGCAAAAACTCGAGCAAATTACACTAACATCAAAATTGATATTTTACGGAAATTCTTTTACAGTTCTTGACTACTTTCACCTGTACAATGTTCAGACTCCAGTATTTTTGACAGTCAATTCAGTTATTCAATCTCAGCATGGAAGGGCTGCAACTTCAGCTGGAAGAGAGAAGACAAATCCATTTGCATGACCAAAAGCTTCCAGCTGAACAGAAATAATTAGTCAAAACTGATATTGTTGAAGAAAAACATCCAATTCAAGTCACCATCAGAGTTCCTGCTCATTTTGCTGTAAACTTCAAATCTAATTGTAACCATGACAAGTTCACTAAATATGAATTCTTCTTCATTGAACGAGGAATTGATTTTCCTGTTGAACCGAAATAAAGAAGCTTTGTGAATATTGATAAATCTATTTACAAAAAACCTTCTTTTGAGTTTGTTGTTGTGTTAGTACTAGATGACAGCATGTCCTTCTTGAATTTTCAAAAGGTCAAAAAAATATTGTCGCCAATTAAAACACACAAAATGTGAATTCAGTGGGTGAGAATTTACCAGAAGAGTTGTTAGATGGAATCAAAACTGGAAACGTAGAAAAAAAGTTCGGATAGATTTGACAGACAAAACCATAGCAAGATATAAAAGAAAATCCAAGCCGACCGGCAACCGACAAGAAAGAAAAAAGGCGATTGAAATGCAGTTGTAACTATCAAACTTGATACATATAATCAAAAAAAGTCGTCTAATAAACATGGCAAATGAAGAAACCACTGTCGAGAATAATGATTGAGACTTTGTAGACATTGCTAGTGTTGAACATCCTTTATCTAAAGGAAAAAGTTTGTGGAAATCTTGTAATTCTGCTTCTCTTCCGCCTGCAGTAGTTGTCTTTTTAACACAAGTCTGTTTCATTTTAATTTTGTTATCTTTATCTATTTCAAAATTCTCTTTTTACAACCTAAATTGTGACGAGACTGGCTTTTGGCTCTCAATATTATCCAGCTTAGTCGGCTACATGATACCCAATCCCAAGTTGTAATCATGAAGAAGATAGTTTCAACAAAAGATCGTCTGTTCATGTCCTTTTCATTCCTCTCGGGGTCTGGCAAAACGGATTTAATTTTTCAAATGTTTCTCTGATGTACTTTCTATCCACCGTATAATAAAATGTTTTGTTTTATCTTCACGATCAACTCAAATATCGTTCCTTTGTTTCTCAACACAAACTTGACATTGAATTTATACAATTAGCTAGCTTTGAAATTGTTACGGGATTGCTTGATTTTGTTTGATAATACCTGCGAAGAAACTTTTCATGAAAAAGGTTTTGCTAAATTAGCTACAGCAGGCCGACATAAAAATGTTCATGTTGTTTATGTCCAGCAAAATTTATTTCAGCAAAGCAAACAATCACGTACAATAGATTTAAATACAACTCACTTGATTAAAAATACTAATCCACTTGAACCAAACTGCAATCGAATGCGTCGTCGATATAAAGTACATGTCTGCTTATGTCAAAATAGATACAACGTTTTCTTTTGCAAAGCTATACAATCATTTCAAACCATTTCATACTATTTACTGTTGAAATCAAGTTACTTTGAAGTTTTACTCGTTATAATGAATAAAACGAAAACAAATACCACAACAAATGCAGAAAAAGAATTTGCCGATTGTCATTTCGATATTTCCCAAAACAGTAAAAGTTTGTGCGTGCTACTATCCAGCACAGTCGGTTACATGATACAAAATCCCAAGTTGTAATAATGAAGAAGTTAGTTTCAACAAAAGATCGTCTGTTCATGTCCGTTTCATGTCGCTCGGGATCTGGCGGGTCATTTGGGTAAAATGATATTTGATGCCAACCCCCAGGCAGTTTCAAAACTTATGCAAACTGTGGAGAACGCTTGTGGAACACTAACTGCGGCGCAGAGAGTGAAAGCAGCAACAAATTTTTGAGAAGCGGTTACATATTTGTATTCAAGAAAATGGCGGAAATTTCCAGCAGTTATTATAACTTTTATGTACGTGTTCAAAAATCCTAATCTAAAATCACATCTCTTGAGAAGGAAAATCAAAAAATCACATCTCTTGAGAAGGAAAGGGAAGAGTTGTGTAAATTGAAGCAAATGCTCAAAAATCAGCATTGTAGATCATTTTTGACAACAGTTAACTCATACTTTATCAGATTTCTTTGCGATTGTTTTGTAAATATTTGTTTTGTAGATGACCCCAACTTTAGCATCAGGGAAAAACGGTAAGTTTTGGCAGACAACCATTCATCGGTTAAATCAATCTGAAAATCGTGTCACGTTTATTTCAAAAACTAGAACACAAGCATGTAAGCTGAAAAATTTATCTTTTTTCCTCGCAAGATTTTTGCTCCAGATGAAAAAACTGTACCACAATCTGAAGTCCTTCAGAATCCATCGATATATGACAAATCGTCTTAGCTCAATTATTTACAGCGGTTTCGAGAAAGAAATGCTAGCCGCGACTATACACCACCAATAAACCCAACAAATCCTCTTCTTATAACCCCTAACAAAGTCGTGCCAAACCCCCAAAAAATAAATTAATCTGTACTTAAAAATTTCAGTGGAGATTGTGATGATGAAGCAGAAAAAAAGATGAATCAGACAAGTCTCGAAGCTAGTAGAAACAACTTCGAAGCTAGTAGAAAAAGAAGATAACAAAGTAATGGAAAAACCGCTGAAGTGTTTTGAAAGGTTATGGAATCTATTCAAGTACTATTGGAAGCTAATTAATTGGAAAGGGCACAAAAAGAGCCAAAGCAGTTGTTCAAAGTGAAATCCTTGCATTTAGCCGTTGACGTATATGTTTTAATTCAAGCATAGTCGACTCACGTTAATATTCAATTTTTTTTTGTATGATACACAGCAAAATATAAAGAAACCAGAGAGTGTGTGTTTTAACCACAAAATTTGAAAGAACTGGATATTGATCCCAGTTTACTCTCCAACACTTATGCCAAAAAGATTCTCCGCTCGCTTAAGAGCGAAGCAACTCAGCCCTCAACTTCATCCATTGTCGCAGACAGTCCGACAACTGAGGAGCCGAAAATATCAAAACGCTCCCCAACGAAGACTCGATCCGCAACTCTCAAACCCAGAACCAAGCAATTCGACAAAAGAAAAACCCAGGAAAAAAGAAATTTCCCTCACCAAAGACGACGACAATATAAACTATGAAAGCAGTGAAAAAATGTTTTTGACGTCAACGAAAGAATGGAAAACTTACATTCAGTGAAGAAAAGAAAATAAAATTACTCTGCTCAAAATTTCCAGCTGCATTTGGTAGCGTAAAAAGTTTAACAAAGACTAGTGGACTCTCACCAAAAAATATTACTTTTTTTTTTGCAATCTCAATCATCACATTCAAAGTATGGATTGTTTCGTAAAAAATATCCTCGCCTGAAAGTGATGGTTAACAATATCATCGAAACTTGGTCCCTTGACTCGGCATATTTGGATAAATTGGCCAAGTATAATCGAGAGGTACGATATTTATTAGTTGCTGTCGATTGTCTATCTCGTTACTTACAGCCGAAGTTTTCAAAAAAATGATCAAAACAAAACAACCAAAAAAGTTTGGATCGACAAAGGCACAGAGTTCAAAGGAGAGTTCGAAAAATTATGTACTAAACGAAAAAACGTCAAATACAACACTCAAACATTCGATCGCTCAAAAGTTCTATCTACAAGTACTTTGAATGGACATACAGTTATATTGAAAACTTACAGAGTTCTGTTCAGATCATCAACTCACGTGTGAATAGGTTAACAAAATTAGCTCCAAACAAGGTCACGCGAAAGCATGTGCCTGCGTTACTATCGATAACTGCAAACAGTTCAATAAAAATTGTACCAAAACCAAATGGTACCAAAACCAAAGAAATGACTTGCCTTTTAGAAAAGGTTACAAGTATATAAGGAAGAAATAAACGGAATGTTTTATGAAAAAGAACTTAGTTTGATTCTAGTTGCAATTCCTACTGTAAATAAGGAAGAAATCAACGGAAAGTTTTTAAAAAAAGACCTTAGTTTGATTCGAAAAAAAGCAGATTTTGACAAAGATGGGCAATGATGAGTTTACTGTACATTTGACATCAACAGCATCAATGGATTTTTTCCCAGACAACACTATAGCCTGTTTTAGAAAATTTTTTAAACAGGAAATACCTTCAGACGGAGATTGAAAAGTTTCTCTCTCCGAAATATTTTTCCCAACGAAATTAAACAATGTTACTCATCAAGAATTAACGGATTTCAGAGCATCCGAAGTAGTTGCAAGTAATTCCAACGATGGTAATCGGAATACAATTTCCAGTCCTTATCATGGAGAAAAAAATTTTTCAAATCAGGAGAATACATTTTTATAGAACAATTCATCTATGAAATAAAAACAAAACTCAAGGAAAATTTTTTTTCGATGCAAGTCCTGAAGAAATCACGAATAGCATGAGCATTTGGATGAAAGCAATTGAAAGAGTCTCAGTTCCAAGTCCCCAAACACCCAGTCTATTAGGCTATAATGCAAAGTTGACGAGAACGGTGAATAACACTTTGGTTACAAAATGATACCTTCCTTGGATGCATTTTATGAGGGAAACGAACCGTACGAATCTCATTCCCCATATGACTTACCCAGTGGGACAAATGCAGTTTTTGTCTAGATTGACATGATTCAAGATCAAAATGTTGGAGATGCAAAGATCCCATTGCTACGCGTCATTGATTCAAATAGACGAATCAAAAACGGTAGTGCCTGCAGCATTGAACCTAATCATCGAAAAAAATTCACAAGTTTAGACTTCAAAAAATATTCTTTTCATCTGTACAATCAATATTCTTAAAGTTGCGCACAGAAAAAAGAAGACTGGTGCCCTTTGCAGGAAATGTTCAAAGTTGTGCTGACTCTAAAAATCAAGCGCTTTGATTGAAAACCAATGGAACAATAATATACAAGGCAAGCTTCACTTCCTCATTTCTCTGGACACAACCATCAACGCGGCAGTGTATTTGGCGCTTTGACTGCTGGTATTGGTCCAGTTGCTATACCGTTTGCACAACGGGTTATTCTTCCGGCTGTGAAAAAATTGGGCAGAGAATTTTTAATGAGTGCTGCGCTTGAACTGATTGATGTTGCCATGAAAAAGAAGTCTCCTAAACAAGCATTGAAAAACACTGTAATAAGTTTTGCAACAAAACAACTCGGTGGTGGTAGACGTCGGCAAAAGACGCAAATATATGGACTATGAAGAAGAAGGTCAACAACCTTTCGAAGAAAAAGCAGACCAGTGAGAAGTTGGGCAGATTTCTTCTCAAACACAAAAACTGATCGCTAATTTGTTAGCCAATGAAGCTACCCATAGCTCTCTCGCTTTATTTGAAGTGCAACCGCTTTTGATTACTTTTGAAAATGCTTTCGAGCAAAAAATTGGACCTGTCTATTAACCTATTGGACCAATGCTTGAGTTTGAGATCACCGGTGACCGTAACAAAATTGTTGACCTATAAAAAATCTATTTGGAAATACGAAGCAAAGTAACGCAAGCAAATGGAGCTGATCTGAGATACGACGACACTGATCCTGCGTCTGATTCACAGTTCCTCGTAAACAAATCCTTGTATTCCCTTTTCTCTGACTGTTCCCTCTCTGCTAATGAACTCAAAATCTCAAATGCCAATACTAATTTTGCGCATAACAGCTTTATTAGAACATAGTTTACTAACAGCAAAGGAGCCATTGACTCATTCCTCAAGTGTTAGGGATTTCGTTTTGAAAACGATCCCGCTGCAATAGATGCAGCTGGTTTAATTTCTCAACGAGAACTGGTCCGCGAATCGAGGGAAATTTGGTTTTATGGACCTGCTGGAATTGAGTTGTTTTACCTGTGACAAGCACTTATTGAGCGTTGTTACCCTTAGACTTTCCTACAGACGCACTCATGAAGACTTTCTTATGATATCTGAAGATGCTACGAAACATTTCAAGCTGCAAATACTCGAAGCGAACCTGTATGTTAGAAAAATGATGTGACCGACCATGTGCTCTCTGCCATTGAATCAACTTTGCTCAAAACTCCCGCGAACTATCCTTATCAAGAAGAAATTACCAAAACATTTCTTGCAACAGCTGGTCAGCGCAGCTGGCAACAGAAAGTTATTTTTGCTCGTGAAACAGTGAGACAAATTATAATAGCAATGAACACCAATAATGCATTTTTCTTGGAACAATTCGAACAAGTCCTTTTCATTATCAAAAGTTGAGATTAGAACAGATTACTTTGAGACAAAAACGGTTTACCGACAGCAAGGACCCCAATTGGTACACAAGATCATAAACGTCTCTTCTTCAACCCACTATCAGCGCTGGGTTTGTTGTCCTGCGGGCTGGGAATAACTCTGGATAACTACCAGTAGCACTTCATTATGTGTTTCGATCTCACGAGCACCCAGCAGGCAGCTTATGACTTCTTGCATCCAGAACTTACTAACTGCTCAGTTTCACTCGAGCGTCTAATCGCAAACGCTTTGAGAGCAAACCTAGAAATTTTTTTTGGGGTATACGCTCATCCAATGTTTTTATCACATCCGACCGCAAATGTACAAAGAACGTCCTTCCAATTTTGACAGTCTGAAAATAGCTGAACCCAGTTACAGAATCTCGTTCAGAATACTAAACATCTGCAGTATAGGTTTTTTGGAGTATTTGCAACCAAAAATTTTCTACATCACAATCCAAACAATATCTCTATGATTGTGAACACTTCAAAATCAGAATATCCGGGGACAAATCGGATTGTGATATGCAACCAAAGGAATGTTTTATACTTTGCTGATCCTCTCGTTCTTCCTTTTTAGCAATACACAAAACTATTAAATTACTGAACGAGAGTTTTCATCAGGTCACTGAATAGATATCAAACTTTCCCATACAAGACTCAAACTCTACCATATGCGGTTCTTCTTTTATTTGTATTGCACATTCAATTTATGATAAGACTTTAATGGTGATGCTTCTGATTTTCTTTACATAAATGATTATGTTTTGTATCGTTTTCTAACTCACATGCTTTCCCATTAACTAACTATTTAATATGGCTCATTTGTACACTATTTTTGAACTTCAAACATTACATTCTTTCAGTAATTGAGCTTTTTAACAAAATAGCAATAATCTGAGAAGTTAGGCTACTATCAAATTAAAAACATAAAATCGATATATGAAGGGTTATCACCATACCAGCAACTGGGGCCTCCTTTCAGTACAATTATCGGATGGGTTTCGAAACGCCGCCTTTCGGCTGAGAGTCGAGCGCCGTGGGTCTTTTTCTACTCGGACCCCAAGAAATTTTATTCTTTCTTCAATTTTTTAGGAACATTTTAGGTACAAAATTTGACAAAAATTTTACACAAAAACAGATCGAACATACACAATACTCGAACATACCCAAGACTCTGAGATGCCTCCGAAGAAATTTGTTGTACTTTGCAGATCATCTCGGTCTCCCTCTCTTTAAATAAAAAGTCAAAGAGTTTTGAGCAAGTCAAAGAAATGATGACATCAGTTCCAATGCAAAACTCAAACTCTACCATGTGTGTTCTTTTTTTATGCATGTCGCACGTTTGGTGGCTTTTAGTAAAAACTCTAATGCTGATGCTCCAGATTTTTTATACTTTAATGATAATGTTTTGAAAATTTTCATGACTCATATGCTTTGTTATTAACTAACTTATACCTAAAAAAGTTTAATTTGATATACATTTCAGGTTAAAGATTTTGCGTACTAATTAATTTTTTTGACAAAATGTCTGTCAGCAAGTAAGGAAAGGCTGAAAGAGTGCAGATAGCGCAATTAATATTAAGCCAAACTGCAGTGAAAACTGTACTTTTTTTACACAACGATTTTTTTGTTAAATTCAGAAAACTTGATAACGATTGCAAAAAAAGACCATTGCAGATTTCATGCAGACAATTGGAACTTAATATATGTTGACATTTAGAATTATTAGGTGGAGACTATTAGGTATAAAATAATACATGGTGACAGTTAGGATTATAACATGGTGGCCAAGGGAAATAGCGCAGTGAAACATTCCAGTTGTTAATGAAACGAAGGTTTAGCAAATTGTTTCTAGCACCAAACATGTTAGCACAATGTTCAGTGGGAATACTCAATAATCTATCGAAACTTTACATGAAGACTATTAGTTATGAAAGAATACATGGTGACTATTAGGATTTTTACATGGTGACCACTGGTTGTCAGAAAATACTTGGTGACCATTATGATATATACCTAAAGGTCATCCATATGGCAACCCCCACCTGAACATAGTGTACTATTTGCATACTATTGGTTAAAATACTCACCTAAAGCCTGCATAAATAAAGAACAATAAACCCTAACTTTCCATTGCAATTGATCAATTGTAACAATTCCTTCAGTTTCAAAATCTGGTCTGACCAGACATCAACAAAACTCCACTCGGTCAATTTTTTCGTCATATCTTGCTGTAGTTCTTCAAGGCCTGTCATTACCTTGGCAAACATGCCTCTCACATCACTGGCCGTTCCCAACACTGGGGTAAGACATAGAGTGGATGATGTCAATTGAGGTTGCAGCGTAGTGCTCGATGACGCGCCACCTTTCTGCGTGCCCATCGGCATCATCGGACAATCGATTGTCGAGAACGCACTCATCGTTATCCCATCTGACATCGGTCTTCATGGCGAATTGGACCTCGCTTTCTTAATTTTCTTTCGTCTCGGGCTGGGAGTAACATCCTTGTCCGAGTGCATTATTCCCAGAGGTTCAAGGCCACAGGACAGTTCAAAAGTTCGGAGCGACGTCATGCGTTTATCATACAAGGTTTTAAAACTCTTTTTTTGCTAGTAAACTTGATCGTTCTTCCCCGAGACTTATGCTTGACATCATCGCCGCGTTCTTGCTCTGCTTGGCTAGATAGGGTTGTTCCTTTCTCCGAATATTGCTCTGGACGTCCCTTTGAACAACAGTTACTCTACTGCTTTGGCCTCGGAACGCTCCGAGGTCCTCTGAGATTCTTTCCAGCTCAAATTCCTCGCCGGACCCTACCAGGTCATCATGATGGTGCCGGTCGGTTTGGATCAGCGCCGAAGGGATCAATTGGTGTCACGTTCACCGCCTCGGCCTCAGCGTTTCATTCTTCACCACCATGTAGATGATTCTCGCTTCTTAGTTTCATTCCGCTCACTAAAAGATCACTGCCACCTTCAATTGTTGCCTTACAAGAAAAAAGGTCAGAGATGCTGCAAACCGAAGATTGGCTGCACCGCGACTTAAACCTCCGCGTGCTCCCCGTGCTCAGTCTGGGAATCTTAGTGACTTCTTCTAGCAAGTCCCACTACATTAAAGAAAACTTATGTATGCCTACCTGCTCAATTCGTTCAAAATAAAAAATATCTTTTTTATCACTTGTAGATTCCATGAACGACTCAGTTAAGGTTAAACACAGGGTCTGCCGAGTGTTTAGTTACTAATAAATCTACTTAAACACTCGGTGTATGATATACCACAAAGATCCGCAAGATATAAAAACCGACACAGAAGACACAATCAACCATACGCTAACAACACACCTTATAGGTGACAGCGATCGCTTCAATATCATTTTAACAGTGCAGATGTCGCAAGTCACTGCTTCGTTTAAAATTAAACAATTATTTGTAAAATAGCAGTGATGGCTTTAATAATGGATATATAAAATCCTAATCTCAAAGAATAAGAATTACCTCAATTGGAACACTCCAAATGAACGAAGTCCAGGACACTGTCGTCTCAAGTAAGTGTCTCTTGCCTGATACACTCACCGAGGTCTTCTTCTATGTGTTTCCGGATTGCTTGCCGAGCCTTCCTTTTGAGTAGCTCAAGGCAACCACGCAACTAAAATGATAATCAAAAAAGTTTTTCGAGTACTTCTGATGAACCCGATCCAGAATCCAAAGTTGATCGCGAATCTCCGGGTCAACTGGTCTATTTACTCCTAATATACACACCTCGTGGGTAATCGACCTTCTGTTTCAACCTTATAGGGATATTTAAGGTATCTAAATTACCTCGGAGGGTCCCTGTAAATTTCACTAAGGATAGTTGTTAAGGATTTAAGTCACCTCAGAGGGTTTTTTCGGAGGGTATCCGAAACGTTTAACCTGTCTCGGAGGGTTACCTCGGAGGGTACCTAAAGCACCTAAGTCGCTTCAAAAGGTTCCCCTAAGTTAACAAACGAGGGTTACCAAGGGGCTTGTTACAATCCGGAGGTTTACTTCGGAGGGTTCCCTCAAACCTCCGAATTTTTAAGTTTTGCTTCAAGGGGTCTCCGGCTAGTATCAAAATGAATCACAATATGGTAAAATTACTCTGGGTGAGTATTTGAACTATTTTGGAGGGTTCTTCAAAAAATTTTTACTAAGGTGGGATTGAAAGGGGGCTTAACAGACTCCGGAGGATTGCTTCGGAGGGTTCTGCAAAAATCGCAAAATCAAGTGTTTTCGCCGCAAAATTTGTCTGGTTTTTCTGAATTTCTCAATCTAAAAACGAACACGGTTCAGAAAGAAAATCAAAGCGTCGACTTATGATACCAAAATTATTCCGCTCGGTTTATTAGTCTTTGAGAAACTGACAAAAAAAAATTTGCGTAATTGGCCTATGTACGTTCTCAGAGACATTTTCCGCAATTCTTGCTGAAAAAGCTCAAAAACAAAAGAAACGAGTGTAGTACTCCTGTACAAAAGCAAAATAATGCAAACATTAGGCAAAATAATATCTTTAAGGATCTATCTCTATCCACGGAGCTTTTCGGAGGGTTACCTAACAACTGTTTACCTCAAAAAACTCAATTTTTCAATCTTCGAAACCTATTGATGAAATTCGGAAAATGACGAAAAAATTTCATCGAAAAATTTATTTTCGCTAACTTTTACTGAGTTTTTTTTCCGCGCGGTATCTTTTGTTTAGGGGGTTGAACTACGTAATAGCGCAATGTGCAGAAGCTTTAAATCGTTCCGAAAGACTCGGATATAATAGAAATTGGGGTTAACAGTTTGGTCAAAAATTGTTTTTTTTTTCGACAAAACTAGGGTTATTTTCGAGTCTAAGTAACATAAAATAATGGTAGTAACCTATTAAAAGTCGTTAATCAAAATAAAAAAACCCTCTTTTACACCAAAAAACCCGACAGAAGCCCCTTAACTCGGAAATTCGCAATCGTTGGAGGGTAGAATCTGACCGCGCCAATTGTGTCCACCACCACCTAAGTTTATTTAATAACTACCCGAATGAAACTAAAATTAATTAACGATACCCAACAGTCGTTGTGGATGTTGTCCTTGCTGCCCCCTGTTGCGTCTGAAACACGTCTGTCAGCTTGCCACTCTAACCTCCGGTCACCGGCAGAATTATCATTAACGTGCTTAAATACTTAAACAACACTCGAGGGAGTGTACCTAACCAATAACCAAAACAATCGATCTATCAATCAGAAATGATAAAAATCAATCTGAAACAACAACAAATAGGAAAGTCAGATAACATCTCTACCGGAAATAATATACAAACTATTATTTTATGATTTTCACTGTTTTTGGTCTTTTTTTGATTTTTTGCTGTTTTTTTACTTTTGTATTTTTTGTATTTTTGTATTTTTGTATTTTTTCAAGTAATCTTGCTTTTTGGCTTTTCTTGGTCATACACTATTTTTGTTTGGTTTTACGCCTTCTCTTGAATTCTTTGTGGTCACAGTGCCTCGAGATAAGCGGGCTCATGACTTCCCACCTAACCCTCCGACACCCGGAATTATCTGTCTGAATTAATTTAAAAAGGCAAATCGTACCGGGTAGAGCCTCCGCACTTTCCTCCTAGTACAATGCAGGGCCTTAAGGCCCCTAACTCGTCGCTGAAACCTTTACCGATCGTGACGCTCTATTGCCTTTAACCGACCCACAGTAGCAAAAATATAAATTCAAAGTCTCTCATAGTCTCTGGATACCGGGCCTCTATTTCTGTGTTCTTCCGGAGATAACGTCGTTTTTTCCCTCCGTTTAATCTTCCTCAAATAAGCGCTTTATCGTGTCGTGCTATCACGATAAGAGGCTTGATTTTTCTCTTCTAATTTTTCGACTGATATCCGTCTCGTAATTTCGGTTGTCTGTTTTTGTTATGTTTCTCTGTCAAAATGGCCGTTTTCACATTTCTCAGAAATACTCTAGATTTGAAAATTTTAATTTATAGAAAATACCGACCGTCCTTTTCACAACGATTTCACTGATAACGTCTTGAACCTTTTTTGTACCGTTTGCACAATGGGCGGTAAATAAAACGTCAAATACAAATCAACCTCAGTATCTCTGAGGACCAGCATCACAAGAGAGAGAGCAGCGATTTCGAACTCAGCAAAAAACGCCTTTACGAAACCTGGAAAATTATGGACGAGATCTCCTAAACTGTTGAACAAACTCCACTATCTATTCCGCGACAACCCGACAAAAAAACAACTGACAGAACGTTAATTCAACTACTTCAAAAACAACTTCAATCAACTAGACACATGCACCTGGCGTATACTGTGCTCCTGTGATTCGTGCAACCATGTGGTCCTGTGGATGTGTAACATTCGCCTGGAAGTATATACCGACGGAAAATATAGCTAGGTTATGAAACGACTGACTAGCGTCTAAACACAGCTTCACATGCTTTTAATCGTCTCTACCAAAGCCAATTTAATGTGTGGTCCATTAATATTAGGACTACAAAGTCGTTAATATCAAAGGCTATCGGCCAGATCGAGCAAAATAACTCAGTTAAATGCAAAAAAAATGAGCTCATGGCTGGGTATCAGCATCCTTTGACCGCGAGGCCTCTCCTGAAAACTGGGCTATTAATTATTATCATATTACGGTTGTTTTTGTTCAGTAGATAAAAATCATCATATCCGTCGGAGATGGATCAACCCTTTCCCTCATCTCCTAGCTTCTCATTTTCTGGAAAATGAGTTGGATGTTAATTAAACTCAAATAGGAGGGTAGACCGGAGGGTAGAGTGACCGGAGGGTAGAGTGACAAACTGACAGACGTGTTTCAGACGCAACAGGGGGCAGCAGGGACAACATCCGCAACGACTGTTGGGTATTGCTAAACTCAACCGGAAGCTAAAAGTCGTTTAAAAACCAGTTTCAGTCTCTTTCCAAGAACCTTGTGGATTCTTGAATCCGATCGAAGAGCCACCTTGTTGCAGTCTAGGAACGGCAGTAAAATCCTCCCAATACCACTCCGAATTCTTGGAAACTGCTCCGTAACAACTGTAGCTGTACAATCGTTACAATTCGGATAGTCTCGATCTTAATTTCACTATAGCTTGTACGTTTCTTCCTCACTGTCGAGAACCGTTGATGGTGTTCTTAGCAAAAATCGGTGATCTGATTTTCGCGCTTTTTCAGTAACTGCGAAATTTCAAGGTCGTGACATGTCTTCGTTTTCGAACAAATTTTTAAAGTTTCTTCGTCACTGTAAAGTGATCGTTCCGAGTTCGTTTAATTGAACGATAAACACCGTTAATTCTTCGAAACTACCAGTTTTCTTAATCAGCTGCCACCAAGAAAAATTCGTTTTTGCCATGCATTTTGACCACCATTCTGGTCAAATGTCACATAATCCCCGGACAGCCCGGTCAATGTCCTCATTGAACCTCGTGAATTTCATTAAAATATTACAGTTCTATCGAACAGAGTTTACAAAATGCATAAAAAGATCATTAATCTGCATCATATCGACTCACTATATCGACTCACAATCTGCATCATATCGCTATAGCCTTCTCGCATCTTCTTTAATCTTCACCCTAAGGATATGACGTCAGATAAAAAATCTTTTTTGACTTTCAGTGCCGTTATCTCGATTTAAAACTTCTTCTTCTAGGTTTAAAAAAGGTTGAGATGCAGAACAGTTGTGCCAACCAACAAACTAAAATTATCCTAATATTTTTCTTTCCTTCGGAAATTTAGTTGTAGTTTGTCCTGATTATTAAAATTAAGAAACTCGGTGGTTAGAAGGAACAATGATATAATCCCCCTCTTCGAGAGCTTACTCAAGTTTTTTTTTGTCACCACAAAGTGAACAGTCATCTCAGTTGATTGAAAACAATCGAGCAGGCTGGAATATCTTAATCAACTTTCCACTCAAGCATCTTTAAAAAATTAGTAAGTGTCTCTAAAAACACTAAATAAAATCACAATGCAAGTTTATAAATGCAACAATTTTTAACTTCAAAAATAACTAAAAGTTTTTCTTTCATTCAGTTTCAATTTCAAGTATAGTTGCTTGGTTTTTTCTTTGAGTTTTTTCTCGCACAAAATCATTTCTGAGTTTTAATTTCTCATTCTTTGTTACTCCTTTGTTCATTCCTTTGTTTTGATTTTGTCGTATAGAGGTTCTAAAACTTCTAAACTTTTCTAAGCTTTCCTTTTTTTTGCATCATCTTGTAATTCGCCTTTTTGTCACTGCTCTATCTCCTCCTTCTGTAACATTGACTCCGCACTCTCATTTTCACTGTCTTCCAACACATCAGTGGCCATTCTGACAACACCTCTGCTCTTCTGCCCTTTGTTTGCAACAAGGAAGAGGGTTATACATTAGTTTTCATTTTTGGCATACTCGTACGACCATTCAATCATGTTGGATCTGAACCATGCCATTAGCCGTCTCCTGGCCGGACGGAATGTTCAGAATTTTGCACATTGTTTCAAAAAAATCTAAGTCTTCTAGACAATCAAGTTCCTCTGACTGTTCTTTTGTCGGTGCTTCTTGTCGATTGTTCTCCTTAACATGAGCTTCCAGTAATCAAATCCCCATCATAACTCCAACTAACACTATCGTTATGGGCTGTGATGAAACTGGTAAACCCATGCAGAGCAGCTCTCCAGAGCCCCAGATCAACACCAGATTACTTCGCCCAGGATACCACCAAGTTTGTAGCAAACAAGGGCATGGGAACTCATCATGTGTCAACATGGTGCTTCTCCAACTTCAGTTCCCCGAAGCTTCTAGTAGAGGTTCCACTACCATCATCACTTGGTGTATTTCATCATTTTCGTCTCCTGCATTGTAATCCGTCGCTGTTGATCCTCTCTGTTTGTGTTTTCAAAATCACTGAAGTTCCGCTAGCATATCGAATGAGCTTTTTTCCCAGTATCAACCCAGCTCTAAGTCGTCTTTGCTTCTTCCTCGAACTGCGGCAAATATCTTAGATAGCAGTTTAGTAACTCTTAAGATTTTTCTGAAATTCTCGCAAAACTTCCACGTTATGGCACGGAGAAGGCTTGATCCACAATCGTCCTTGTACTCTTTACATCCACTCCTACGAAGTGTACTGGATATTGGCTTTTGCACATCTGCGCCATCGTCGAGCCTACTAGGTATCTGGCTCCAGACGGTCTACGATAAGTTTCATTCTGCCTGATATTCATCTCCACTTTTTTTTGCTTCTATCAATTTTCCAATATGCTTCTGTTCAGTTTGTAACACTCCAGAAAACACTTCTACACTGATGGCTGAGACAATCTCATGTTTTTGTTCTAGATTCAATAGTGGATCTAGAGAACTAAACTTGCTGTAGAACCCTAGTGCAGTCACTACATTCACTTCAGTTCATCCATGGCAGTCTGCGTTTTGTTCTGTTTCCGTTTTGCTTTCATCACCATGTTTCCGAACAGTATCGTTTTACAAGGGTCACTCACTGAGGTTTTCTTCTTTGCTTCCTGCGATTGCCCAACCTGTCCTTCTAAGTAGCTCATGGCAATCTCTGATCGAAAATATTTAGTATCTAAGCAAAAGCTCTCCCACACTCGGAGAGTTCCAGATGCACGCGAGTAGGGAAAAATTTTTCTTTTCAAGTGAGTAGGTCTTGCCTATTACACTCACCAAGGTCTTCTTCTATATGTCCCCAGATTTCCCGAGCCTTCCTGCTAAGTAGCTCAAGGCAACCTCTGATCGAAAATCATAATCGAAAACTTTTTTCGGGTACTTCTGATGAACCCGATCTAGAATCCAAAGTTTATCGCGATGTTCCGGTTCAACTGGTATATTTACTCCTAAGATACACACCTCGTAAGTAATTGACCTTCTATTTCTACTTTAAAGGGATAATTGATGTATCTACATTACCTCGGAGGGTCCCTAGGAAACTTCACTAAGGAGGGTCGTTAAGAGGCTAGTTTTACCAAGGAGGGTTACTAAGAGCTTTTGTACACTCTGGTTTCCGAACTTTCACACCTCAGATTTCCGAATTTTCAACTCTTGTTTCCAGGCTAGTGCCAAAATGAAATCCAATAAACTGAATCTGCTCATGGAGTTTTATTTGAACCACTTCGGAGGGTCTCTCAAAATTTTTTCACTAAGAAGGTTGTTAAGGGGCTCAACAGTCTCCGGAGGTTTACTTCGGAGGGTTACCCGAAAATCACGAAATCAATTTTGTTTCACCGCGGTAAAGCCTCTGATTGCGGACTAGCTTACTTAAAACAAGGTTAGTTGAACAGTCAACCTACCTTGTTGGATAAAAACAGGTTTTTTTAAAAATTTTGTTTCCGTCGTTTGGAGGATTCCCTAAAGTTTGGACCCTCCAACCTGATAAGTTGTAAAAAGTTTTTCTCTCCTGAAATTATCAACCAAAAAACAGTTGCAGGTCAGAAAATTGATAACAAACGTCGTCATATGGGACCAAATTTATACCGATCGGTCCGTTAGTCTTTGAGAAATCTGCAAAATTGCGTTTGCTGATCAGAGACTTTTTTCGCAATTTTTGCTGAAAGTGCTTAAAAATACTTGAAAAGGGCGCACCAGTCCTGTAGAATACTGGAATAATGCGAAACATTGGATCAAAAAAATTTGAAAACAAAAATTTGGTCAAGAACTATCGGATTTGGACCCTCCGAGTCCTTCCTTTTCCGATCTCTAAATCTCTACTTCTATCCACGGAGCAATTCGGAGGGTTATTTTAAAAATGTTCTAGTAACTGAGCTTGGTATGTCAGCAAGCTCCTAGCGTAAAAGTTTTCAACGCTTTTTTGCCAAAAACTCAAAAACTCGATCCTCAAAAACATATTGACGAAATTCGGAAAATTACGAAAAAATTTGATAGAAAAATGTATTTTCTCCAACGACTTTTTTCCCGCGCGGTATCTTTTGTTAGGGGGGTTCAACTACGTAATAGCGCAATGTGCAGAAGCTTTAAAACGTTCCGAAAGACTCGGATATAATAGAAATTGCGGTTATCAGTTAGGTCAAAATTCGTTTTTTTTTTTTCGACAAAACTAGGGTCATTTTCGGGTCTGAATGGGCGATAAGTAACATAAAATAATGGTATTAACCTATTAAAAGTCGTTAATCAATATTACAAAACCCTCTTTTACACCAAAAAACCCTACAGAATCCCCTTATCTCGGAAATTCGCAATCGTTGGAGGGTAAAATCTGACCGCGCCAATTGTGTCCCCCACCACCTAAGTTTATTTAATAACTACCCGAATGAAACTAAAATTGTGTTAACGATACCCAAGAGTCGTTGTGGATGTTGTCCCTGCTGCCCCCTGTTGCGTCTGGAACCCGTCTGTCAGCTTGCCACTCTAACCTCCGGTCACCGGCAGAATTATCATTAACGTGCTTAAATACTCAAACAACACTCGAGGGAGGGTACCTAAACAAAAGGAGTCTCCGGCTAGTATCAAAATGAATCACAATATGGTAAAATTACTCTGGGAGAGTATTTGAACTATTTTAGAGAGTTCTGCAAAAATGTTACTTAGGAGGGATATTAAGGGGGCTTAACAGACTCCGGACGATTGCTTCGGAGGGTTCCCCAAAAATCGCAAAATTAGGTGTTTTCGCCGCGGTTAAGCCTCCGATTGCGGTCAAAGTTACTTAAAACAAGGTTGGTTGAGCCGCTCAACCTACTCAGTGGGAAAAAAAACGTTTAAATAAAAGTTTCCGTCGCTCGGAGGGTTCGCTAAAAATTGAATGCTCCAAACTGATAAAATTTCAAAAAATGTGTCTGGTTTTTCTGAATTTCTCAATCTAAAAACGAACGCAGGTCAGAAAGAAAATCAAAGCGTCGACTTATGATACCAAAAATATTCCGCTCGGTTTGTTGGTCTTTGAGAAATTGACAAAAAACGCATTTGCAAAGTTGGCCTATGTAGGTTCTCAGAGACTTTTTCCGCAATTCTTGCTGAAATTGCTCAAAAACAAAAGAAACGAGTGCAGTACTCCTGTACAAAAACCAAAAAAATGCAAATTTTAAGCAAAATACTATTTTTAAGTCTCGATCTCTGTCCACGGAGCTTTTCGGAGGGTTACCTAACAACTATTCTAGTAACTGAGCTGGTTATACTAGCAAACTTCTTTGAGTTTACCTCCAAAAAACTCAAATTTTCAATCTTCGAAACCTATTGATGAAATTCGGAAAATTAGGAAAAAGATTGATCAAAAATTTTGTTTTCGCCAAATTCTACTGAGTCTTTTTCCGCGCACTTTCTTTAGTTAGGGGGCTTGAAATACATTGTAGCTCACTAAGCAGAATCTTTAAATTGTTGGGAAAAACTTGGATGTCCAAAAATTTTGGGTTATCAATTTCGTCGAAAATGGGCCTTTTTCGACAATGCTAGTTTGTTTTTCGGGTCTAAATGGGAGAAAGGTAAAATATAAAAAGGGTAATAACCTATTAATAGTCAACAATCAATTTTACTATACCCTTCTCTACACCAAACAACCCGAATTCAATCCCTTAACTCGGAAACTCGCAATCGATAGAGGGTACAATCGGACCGTGCCAATTGTGTCCCCCACCACCTAAGTTTATTGAAATAGTACTCGAACGATACTAAAATTGTGTTAACGATACCCAACAGTCGTTTTGGAGGTTATCCCTGTTGTCCCCTGTTGCGTCTGGAACCCGTCTGTCAGCTTGCCACTCTAACCTCCGGTCACCGGCAGAATTATCATTAACTTGCTTAAATACTCAAACAACGCTCGAGGGAGGGTACCTAAACAAAAGGAGTCTCCGGCTAGTATCAAAATGAATCACAATATGGTAAAATTACTCTGGGAGAGTATTTGAACTATTTTAGAGAGTTCTGCAAAAATGTTACTTAGGAGGGATATTAAGGGGGCTTAACAGACTCCGGACGATTGCTTCGGAGGGTTCCCCAAAAATCGCAAAATTAGGTGTTTTCGCCGCGGTTAAGCCTCCGATTGCGGTCAAAGTTACTTAAAACAAGGTTGGTTGAGCCGCTCAACCTACTCAGTGGGAAAAAAAAACGTTTAAATAAAATTTTCCGTCGCTCGGAGGGTTCGCTAAAAATTGAATGCTCCAAACTGATAAAATTTCAAAAAATGTGTCTGGTTTTTCTGAACTTCTCAATCTAAAAACGAACGCAGGTCAGAAAGAAAATCAAAGCGTCGACTTTTGATACCAAAATTATTCCGCTCGGTTTGTTGGTCATTGAGAAATTGACAAAAAAAGCATTTGCAAAGTTGGCCTATGTAGGTTCTCAGAGACTTTTTCCGCAATTCTTGCTGAAATTGCTCAAAAACAAAAGAAACGAGCGCAGTACTCCTGTACAAAACCAAAAAAATGCAAATATTAAGCAAAATACTATCTTTAAGTCTCTATCTCTATCCACGGAGCTTTTCGGAGGGTTATCTAACAACTATTCTAGTAACTGAGCTGGTTATGCTAGCAAACTTCTTTGAGTTTACCTCAAAAAACTCAAATTTTCAATCTTCGAAACCTATTGATGAAATTCGGAAAATTACAAAAAAAATTGATCGAAAATTTTGTTTCCGCCAAATTCTACTGAGTCTTTTTCCGCGCGCTTTCTTTAGTTAGGGGGCTTGAAATACATTGTAGCTCACTAAGCAGAATCTTTAAGTTGTTGGGAAAAACTTGGATGTCCAAAAATTTTGGGTTATCAATTTCGTCAAAAATGGGCCTTTTTCGACAATGCTAGTTGTTTTTCGGGTCTAAATGGGAGAAAGGTAATATATAAAAAGGGTAATAACCTATTAATAGTCAACAATCAATTTTACTATACCCTTCTCTACACCAAACAACCCGAATTCAGACCCTTAACTCGGAAACTCGCAATCGACGGAGGGTACAATCGGACCGCGCCAATTGTGTCCCCCACCACATAAGTTTATTGAAACAGTACCCGAACGATACTAAAATTGTGTTAACGATACCCAACAGTCGTTTTGGAGGTTATCCCTGTTGTCCCATGTTGCGTCTAAAACCCGTCTGTCAGCTTGCCACTCTAACCTCCGGTCACCGGCAGAATTATCATTAACGTGCTTAAATCTCAAACAACACTCGAGGGAGGGTACCTAACCAAAAGGGGTCTCCGGCTAGTATCAAATTGAATCACAATATGGTAAAATTACTCTGGGGGAGTATTTGAACTTTTTTGGAGGGTTCTGCAAAAAAAGTTTTTAAGGAGGGATATTGAGGGGGGTTAAGAGACTCCGGAGGATTGCGTCGGAGGGTTCCCCAAAAATCGCAAAATTAGGTGTTTTCGCCGCGGTTAAGCCTCCGATTGCGGTCAAAGTTACTTAAAACAAGGTTGGTTGAGCCGCTCAACCTACTCAGTGGGAAAAAAAAAACGTTTAAATAAAATTTTCCGTCGCTCGGAGGGTTCGCTAAAAATTGAATGCTCCAAACTGATAAAATTTCAAAAAATGTGTCTGGTTTTTCTGAACTTCTCAATCTAAAAACGAACGCAGGTCAGAAAAAAAATCAAAGCGTCGACTTATGATACCAAAATTATTCCGCTCGGTATGTTGGTCTTTGAGAAATTGACAAAAAACGCATTTGCAAAGTTGGCCTATGTAGGTTCTCAGAGACTTTTTCAGCAATTCTTGCTGAAATTGCTCAAAAACAAAAGAAACGAGTGCAGTACTCCTGTACAAAAACCAAAAAAATGCAAATATTAAGCAAAATACTATTTTTAAGTCTCTATCTCTGTCCGCGGAGCTTTTCGGAGGGTTACCTAACAACTATTCTAGTAACTGAGCTGGTTATACTAGCAAACTTCTTTGAGTTTACCTCCAAAAAACTCAAATTTTCAATCTTCGAAACCTATTGATGAAATTCGGAAAATTAGAAAAAAGATTGATCAAAAATTTTGTTTTCGCCAAATTCTACTGAGTCTTTTTCCGCGCACTTTCTTTAGTTAGGGGGCTTGAAATACATTGTAGCTCACTAAGCAGAATCTTTAAATTGTTGGGAAAAACTTGAAAACTTGGATGTCCAAAAATTTTGGGTTATCAATTTCGTCGAAAATGGGCCTTTTTCGACAATGCTAGTTTGTTTTTCGGGTCTAAATGGGAGAAAGGTAATATATAAAAAGAGTAATAACCTATTAATAGTCAACAATCAATTTTACTATACCCTTCTCTACACCAAACAACCCGAATTCAATCCCTTAACTCGGAAACTCGCAATCGATGGAGGGTACAATCGGACCGTGCCGATTGTGTCCCCCACCACCTAAGTTTATTGAAATAGTACTCGAACGATACTAAAATTGTGTTAACGATACCCAACAGTCGTTTTGGAGGTTATCCCTGTTGTCCCCTGTTACTTCTGGATGACGTCGGTCAGTTTGTCACTCTACCCTCCGGTCAGCGGCAAATTTTTCATTAACGTGCTTCAATACTCAAACAACACTCGAGGGAGGTTACCTAACCAACCATCAAATCACTCGATCTCTCGATCAGAAATGATGTAAAACAATCGAAAACAGCAACAAACAGGATAGTCAGATCACATCTCGTCCGGAAATTTTATAATAGTGTAGTTTTTGGTTTTCACTTTTTTTGTATTTTTTGGGTTTTTCACCGTTTTTTTTGTATTTTTTCGTTTTCAAGTAAATTTGTTTTTGGCTGTTTCTTGATTATACACTAATTTTGTTTGATTTCACGCTTTGTCTTTAATTGTTTTTGGTCTCAGGTCCTCGGGATGAGCGGGCTCATGACTTCCCATCTGCGTCTCCGACCCCGTAATTTCCGATCTTAACTAGGTTCAAAAGCTAAATCGTAAATCGTACCAGGTGGAGGGTCCGCATCTTCCGCCTAGTGCAAGGCAGGACATTAAGGTCTCTAACTAGGGCCTACGCCCAGAGCGGATGGCTCGTCGCTGAAACGTTTGCTGATCGTGATTGTCTTTCGACTTTATCAGGCCCTCTCAGGAGCGACAGAAAAAAGTCTATGTAACTTTCGCCCATACATTACGCAGTGACGGAGCGTAGAAAAAGTAATTATTGACGACTGGCTTACGTCAGTTACATTAATTCTACTCAATTTCAACCGTCTAAACCTAGCCAGTTGTTTTTCTGGTTTGTTATGTGCTAAGTCGAATTTACCATTTTTAGGCCATCAGCCAAACGACTTTTGATCAGCTTTCGTTTGCAGATGAGAATAACCACATAGCTGGGTCTCGGATCCCAGAATACATGATTATTTTTAAAAACACGGCTGAAAAACCATAATTTACTATGTTTTAAGTGAAAGTAATATACTAAATCTATTGGAGATGGATTGGCTCTTCCCTTTTCTAACTACTCATGCTCTGAAATACTACACAATATTGGAGGTAATTAAATCGCTCAGGACATTAGAGTAGCTAAAACCTGTATCTAAAAGTCGTTAACAGTTTCTAATAATCTCTGGGCACCGGGCCTCCAATTACCTGTTGTCCCGAGGATAACTTCGTTATCTTCCCAATTTCCTGGCACAGGAGATTACGGATGCGCTCCGGATATCCCACTGGACCTTCCTTCCGTCTGATCTTCCTCAGATAAGCGTCTTATCGTGTCTTTTAGGCTTCTCTTTTTTCTTGTTTTTCTTCAACTAATTCTCATATAGTTGAACCCGTTTTCTGTTTTTCCTGTTTTTTTCGGACAAAATGGCCGTTTTTTTTATTTCCGAGAATTATCCTAGCTCCGATCGAAACTTTAAAAAATTTATATTCTAGAAGGTTCCGACCCTCCTTTTCATAACGAATTCACTGTTAGCGTCTTTAACGTCTTTTTCCGTTAGCATCGGGGAGTTCACATGTACCAATCCGTGGGAGTGGCACAAATATTTGTACTGCTTAAATAGATATTCCCTTATCGCTTTTCAGTGAAACGGATCAAACAGACTGATTCCACACAACAGTGATATTTTAATCCCCCCATAAATCGCGATTTTTGAGATATTGAAGTTTTTCGAAACGGAAAAAGGCGTTAAGTTAGTGAGTTACATCGTAGTTCGACTGAAATTACTAGAGAAACCGGTTGAATATAGTTCGAACGAGCTTGGAAAAAATTTCTGATTGTAGACACTAATTTCTGAAGGTAATTCCTGTTGGAACTACTAATTTCTGAAGGTAGACCCTTCACGTTTTGTAAAAGTTTTTTTGGAAAGCCCCTATAACCCTGCCAAACGGTAGAAGCGGTATAAAAGGCATTTTTACGTTGTTCTCAACAATGAGGAAGGGTTAAGGAACCTAAAAAACGACAGTCTAGTCAAAAATAGGCTTGTCATAAGACCCCGCACAGTTAATGGAAATTGTCAATTAAGCAGCTGAGCTTCAATCATTAGAGGTCTGGAGCCAGAACAAACCCTTCCTAGTTAGTTGATTCAGCATAATAGGCTCTGAGACCATATCCGAAAGGGTCTCGGGTATTGTTTTTGCCGACCCGGAAGGGCCCTTTTAGCCAATCCGGAAAGTTTATACTTTGGCAATCCGGAGGGGTCCCAATTCGGAGGGGTCCTAATTTTGCCAATCGGGGTGGGTCCCAATTCGAAGGGGTCATATTTTCATTAACCCGAAGAGGTCCCAATCCGGAGGGGTCCTGTTTATGTCGAATCGGAGGGGTCCTAGAAACATTTTTCTTAACGAAAGCAAACGTTGGACCCTAACACCTATTTAAACGAAAACAAGATACATAGTGAACAGTCTCAAGATACTAGGAAAGAAGCAGACCAAGGATGGCAGGAAACAAATGAATACACAAGTAACCTGCCTTTAAATAAAGATTGAAAAAACCATAGTAAAACAAAACAGGTGTAAACTCTAGATCTAACCGAAAACAGAAATCGACACTGGTTTATTTCGATTGAAATCCAACTTGTTTTTTGGAGGAGTGGTTGCCTTGAGAGTTTAAGTAGGTCTAGCTCGGGCAATCCGAAGGCAGATAGGTAACACAGGACTCGGTGGGTGCAATAGTCACCAACTTAGAAAAACTGCCTTCCAGTTTTGTCTGTTTAGTGCGGCACTAAACAGGGAAAGTTTTTTCCTTCGAAGCAAGTTAGACTATTGAATTGCGACGGACCAAATGCAAAATAGTGTCTTTCTAGATAATCGATTGATCCTTCAAGGATAGACCAATTCGAAGCATATTGATTGCAGACTCACAAGCCAGACGTTTAGAATTTAGCAACATCAACATCCTTTCGTTACCCGGAGCTCAAATTCACGATCTGTACAGGTTTGTGCCAGGAAAAGGTCAATACGACAATATTGTAATATTCGCGGGCCGAAGAGATCTTGATAACGGCTACCTGCCATCTACGGCAAGCGTAGAGGAAGTAACTGATTGTGTAGTCAGCCTAGCAAACCATCTGCTCCACGTCCGCTCGATATCCCCCTGAAGCCGAACGCGAACCGATTCAGGACCACGATCTCATCCGACACTTCGCAGTAAATCGAAAGATAGAAAAACAAGCATTTGGCGCTCGTTGGGTTTTCCGAGGCCTATCTGAACAGATTTACTGTGAGAACCATGTCACCGAGCGAGATCACGTCCACCTCAACGAGTCAGCTTTGCGTGGACTAAGAAGCAACTTGAAGAAACGGGTCTTTTAAAAAGACTAATCTGTAATTGTCTGCGAGCGACAACCCAACACTTACGAGGACAATCGAGCGACAGGTTGTCTGTGCGGATCTTACATGGGATAAGGTTAGAGCCCTCGTTTTGACTTTAACAGATACGTCTCCTTTTCAGGATTCACTGTTAAAGTCAAACCCCTCCATTCCTTTTTCCGCTCCGCTGTTCGTAAGGCTTGGCCAATAGGTCTCCCTCTCAGGAATCATTACAAACAAGTCTTAAAACAAGCAATCAGTAATTAGTAGACCCATATCAATATAATGGGTGAGACCAGGACGCGCCTTGGTTCGGTAGATGCGAACTACTATCACTCACTTGATCAAACCCTGTCTGCTCACGACGATGATCTAAACAAGTTCCTAAGCAACACGAAAAAAGACAACATTGTTTGTCTATTCAAAGAATGACTACTTAAGTACAACGAAAAAGAGAGCATTCAGAACGATCTTAATGCTATCAAAACTTCAATAAAAAAGTGCACGATGACGTTAAAGGATCAGCAATGTCAGAAACGCGATCAGCAGGGGAAAACTCCAAGGGTAGCTACATCTCAGCACTGTTATAACAGAAAAGCTCCGAAGATCATAAAACATGAAAGAAGCCCAGACAGCTAGGCATAAAACAACACGAAGAAAAAGCCATGATTTCAATCATGGAACATCTCAAAATACAAAAGAAGCAATAACATCAGCAACACGTATGGAAAAATTCAGACCTGAGTCGATAAGACCAAAAATATTTTAAGTCAAGTTTCGCGACAAAAAGACTGCGTACAAGGTACATGCGAGTGCTTTCAGACTGGTACCGCAGACAAAAAATTCAAAGTGTACATCAGAAAATCGTTGAATAAGACTGAGCAAGAACAAGAACGCAAAATCACGAAAAAAAGAAGAAGTCTGATCGAAGAAAACACATATCCTAGCCGATTAAAAATTCGTAATTTGGAACTCTTCCTAGATGGAGCAGTAGTAGATTTAAGTGAATGTTGACTTTCTTTGAGTTACGAAATTGACCAATTTACTGATTAGTCGATTCTTACTTTTAATACCCGAAGCTTTGTGAACTCAAGTAGGCGCACATCTTTATCAATATTTGTCTTCACCAACAACATTGACATAATCTGTTTAAGCAAAACATGGCTCACAATTAACATCAGTGACTCCGAACTATTCCTCCCTGGCTTCAATATCTTTCGTTCTGACAGAAACACCAAACAAAATGAAAAAACCGCCCACGGTGGGGTCCTTATTGCAACAAAGTCTGCACTAATATGCTATGAAATCTCTCTTCCTGACCAATTTCAAGGATATTGCACCGCTATAATCTGGGAATCTTCCGAAGCCACATTACTAATTGCCACATGCTATTTCCGCCCTCCTAACAGCAAAGATTATTTGGAGCCCTTCCATATTTGTCAGCTAATGGACTTGTTGTCGACCTGCAATGCAAATCATCGTATAATAAACGGAGACTTTAATCTTTCTTCAAATGACTGGTCTATTCAAACCTCAGAACCGCTCCATCAATGTATACTTGACAAAATAGATAAATTAAGCATACCTCAAACTGTTCATTTCAAAACAACGAACTCTAAAATAGTTGACTTGGTCCTTGTTAGCAACCAGGTTGGAATAATCGACAACCTAACACTCGACGTATTTACAGCACCAAAATCTGATCACAAAACTAATAACTCAATAATCCGCATAAAGGAACTCAAGAAAAGCTCCACATTTAGTATCAACCAGTTTCTATAGCTATTGCAAAGCTGACTTCAACGGTTTAAATGATGCGTTTTCAATCAACAATTTCTCACCTTACTGCTAGTCAAATAATACAAAAATAGTTTACCTATGGTACGAATGGCTTCATAGCTTTCTGCCTAAATTCATCCCGCGTAGAACTCAAAATAGACAAATTCTTGCTCCCTGGATAACTCATGAGACGTCAAATTCAATGAAACGTCTGTCAACATTACGCAAACAAAAAGGTTCGCAATGCGCCTCGGTGATTGCAATGAATGAAAAAGTATAAACCGCCGTAGAGAATAACAGAAGCGAATACGAACAACATCTGTCTAACTCGCGTGATACTAAAGCCCTGCTTAAATACTATAGAAAGTTCCGTAACTCCAGAACTACCTTCCGTCATGAAACTTGATAATTCAATTGCGAAAACCTTGCCAGAGCTAGCTAATCTATTCGCCAAGTTTTTTAACTTAGGGTTAGGGTTAGGGATAGGGTTAGGCATTTATAACCTCTTCTCAACCATCCTCTCTTGAAAAACAAGAGCACTCAGTTCAACAAACAATTCATAATATAGAACCAGACAGGAACCTGATTGCCAAACTGTGTAATGATCTAGATCTAAGTAAGTCGAGAGGTCCCGATCTACTACCTCATTTTTTTTTAAAGCGTTATAGTGAATCTTTAACGCCCTCTCTCTACCATATCATATATAAAGCACTCCAGACCTGTTGTTTCCCTGATCAATGGAAACACTCTATTGTCAGCCCAATTTTCAAAAAGAAAGGAAGCAAGGCCTCGATAAGTAACTACAGACCAATATCACTCCTTAATACTGCCAGCAAAATCTTCAAAAAAGTTCTTTTAATCGACCTATATAAGCATCTAGAACCTATGTTGCTCAACAACCAATTTGGATTTCGCGCGAAAAGCTCAGGGATCATCCAAATGCTGCTCTATCTTGACACCAGATATTCAGCTATAAGCAAAAATGAAGAAGTAGACGTAATATATACCGATTAAAAGAAAGCTTTTGACAAAGTAGATCACGCTTTTCTGATTGATAAGCTCTACTCGTTGGGAATCAGACGCAAAATATTAAAGCTAATTCATAACTACCTGACAAATAGAACCCAATGTGTGAAAATCGAAGACTGGCTTTCCCAATTATTCTATGTCACAAGTGGTGTCCTTCAAGGATCAATCCTCGGGCCATTGTTTTTTCTTGTCATGATTAACGACCTACCAAGTGTATGTTTTCAATCCACCAGCTTTCTATACGCAGCCGACGCAAAGTTCATACGAATTTGTACACTTAACGCTGAATTTCAGAATGAACTAAATAACATCTTCACGTGGACTCAACAAAACCAGATTGCGTTCAATGCGTCAAAATGCACTTACCTACCGGTTAAACGTCTCACAAGTAGCTACTTTTACTTCGATTCAATTTTAAATAAGAAAATCTCAGAAGAAAAAGATCTAGGAATAATTGTAAAATCGGATCTAGGCTGGACATCGCATATTAAACTTAGAAGAGGAAAAGCCCTCAACACTCTATGCATTCTTAAGCGCAACCCACTGCCTCTTAATACCAAGACCAAACTTAATCTGTCCAAATCCATGGTAATTCCAGTTTTGCTATATGGTTCAGCGTGCTATCAATTGAACGTCGAAGAAATGAAACTCTTCGAAGGTGTTCAACGCAATGCATGCAAATGGATTGCAACAGATCCTAATTACAAAGCGTCGCTTCAGCGTCTAGGCATACTGCCTTTACCCATGTACATTCAGCTCAGTCATTTACTTCTACTATCTAAAATCCTCAATAATCACTACGACTACAATTTTTCCGCCAAAATATGACCTAGCTAATCCAAGATCTCTTTTATTTGAATGTACACGCCCTGCAAAGACTGTTTGTGAAAAAAATTTCTGGTTTCATGCAAAGAGGCTGGCTAATTTGGTTCCTCAAAAAGTGGAATTTACCAACACGATAGGACTCAAAGGACGGTTGCTGCAATGGATGTCGGAGCATTTCGAGAAAAGATTCGATGACTCCAACTCCTGTAGCTGGAAAATTCTGTGCAACTGTACCCGAAACAACTGCAGAATAATGTCTAACTAACTGAACTGAAACTGTGGGAGAAACCCTTCCGTACGCTAAATTCATATTATTATGATTATTATTATTATTATTATTATTATTATTATTAAAACACATACGTTTTTTGGAAATGTATATATAATTTTTTCGCCTTTCTTCGTTTTTGGATTTGACTGAAATGTCCGACTTCTCGACTGAAAAAGTAGCAGCAACAAGATCACCCACTGATAATACTATGATGCATGGGTTGACAGAGAAATCGGCAACGTCGTCCTCGTTTTCGGAAAGAGTCAAAAACACCTTGGGAAACTTCTATCCATTTACTATGGGAGCGGTAGCAGGTGATGAAGTAGACACCCAGGAAGAGGAAGATGAAAACGGGGAAATCGATGACTTTGAGTCACATGTGAGTCTGAATAGTTCAACCCATGAAAACGAGGCATCCACAAAGATGGAGAATGGCTATTCCGTTCGGTTTGGGGCGGCAGAACTATAAACAGCACTATTGATGGAATACAACAGTCAAGAGAGTTCATGACAATCACCAAATCGGAAGTGCAATCCGGAACGATTAGGATGACAGGGTCGAGGACCACACCGGTGGAATCGGAAGCGGATTCTGAAGAATTGTTGAGACAGAGAGCTAAAACTCGAGTTTCGACCAGCACTAAACTGCATGGAACCAATAGGGTGATGCCAGCACTAATGACTCCATTAGTAGACAACTGGGCATCAAATGAAGAGACCTTGACTAGGATTGTGGACACTATTGGAGAGCAAAGCAACCAAATGTCAATAAAAATGAGAAAACTAAAAAGAGCAATTCATGTTGAGAGAGAAAGCCTGCGTGAAGAAATTAACCGCAACAGACATGAAGTCAGTAGAAGCGAAGAACGCTTAAAAGAAATGACCGAAGAGTACTTGGCCAGGAGCTTGTCACGAAGGACAAGGGAGGCCAAGGAAAAGAGAGACGACTGAGAGGTGATCTGGAACAACTACGCAGTCAGCAAGAGCAGACTCTTGGGACACTTGACACAGGAATAGACGCAATGATGGAAAGACGCACTCAGGCTATCATGGACAGGCTATACGGTCCACTGGGAAACAGGAGCGGATCTAGCAATAGAATAACACACTCGAGAGAGGCTAGCAGAGAGCCGAGAGTGATTTTCAACGAGCATCCAAACAGAGGAAGGACCTATGGACCAACAAGAGACAGGGGTAACTCATCCAGCAACGCCACCGGAATTAATAGGCCGAGAGTCCAACGAATATAAGAGGAGGTTCAACTGGCAGCAGACTGATCTTGAACGAACGATCTATGCGAGACGCAAATGCGACTGGGAGAGGTGATTCCACATACTGGAATCACTCGAACCAAGGAAGAACTCAACTGAAGGGAAAATTCAGAGCCTCAATCATCAGATAATAACGATCAAGCGGTACAAGCGGCAACGGCAATGCCCACAGCATTTGAATCCCTGAATAGGCTCTTGCAAAATTTCCTCAAGAGGTTATCCAGGACCAGTGAGCGCAGCGAGAAATCTAGAATAGCATTTAGGAAACCGAGATGTTATAAGGTTGAATCTGACGGCTGTTTAGATAACTGGATAGAAGTTATGAAGCTACACTTTGAGTGAGATTTGTGAGATTTTTGAGATTTGATTTGTTATGAAATGTGAGATTTTGAAGGACTCGATAAAGTATCTGGCGAGGATGGTAGATAAACATGGAATCTGACCAGACCCAGATTCGGTAGAAGCAGTTCTGACCAGGAAGTCACCTAAAACTGAACATTAATTGATGAGCTTTCTGGGTTTCGCCAACTACTACAGAAAATTCATCAAGGGCTATGCGGATAAAGTATATCCGATGCAACAGCTCATGAGGCATAAAGGAAAGAATTTCACTTGGAATATGGCGGCAGAAGAATCATTTCAAAGAATAAAAAAAGAAATGTATGAAGCTATTGTGCTAGGCATGCCTACAGTGAAGGGAATGTACGTACTGGACAGAGACGCTACGGTGGTGGCAATCTCTGGCATACTTCAACAAGAAGAGTAATGGAATGGGAAGACTGTCTTGAGATCGATAGCCTACGGAAGCAAGCTCTTGAGCGACACGGAATTGAAGTAAGGGGCACCCAAAGCGGAGATGTTTGCGGTAGTAACCTTTGTGGAAAAGTACAGGGCGTATCTGGGTAGCGAGCTTTTTAAATTACGGGAAAACAGCAGGGAACTTAGTTGGCTGAAGACATACACAACGAACCAAAGTTACATCGGGAGATGATTAGTACGACTGGATGGTTACAATATAATAGTTGAGCATAAGACGAGAGATAAACACCAAAAAACCGACAGCTTGAGCAAGAAAAAGGAATTCTACGAGAGACAAGAACAGAGGGAGGCCGATAAGCCAGAAATAAAAGATGGATTCTCGTTCATAGACGAGGAAACATACGATAGCTTACCACTCACGAGATGGCTCAATAAGTCAGGTAAACCGATCGAAGATCATCCTGATATACCCACTGAGCTCCAGGAAACAATAATTGTAAAGAGACAATCCGGGGTGCCGGTGGAAATCCTGTTTAAGTCAAAGATAGTCAGAGAGCTAATTGAAGTTGAAACAGGTAAAGCAACGGTAGGACAGGATTTGATGAGATTGCTTGAGAAGCTGGCCGATGACAAACCCGTGGTCTCAACTAGAAGAAATTATGAACCAGAAATCACAATAATGAGAACGAAAGAAATCTTAAGCGATGAAAACTCACTGAAAATCGGTGAACCAGAAAACAAAGAGGTGGTACGAAGATTAGTCGAGAATATCCCCGAAGACATACTCAGGCAAACGACGCTACGGAGGAAAAAAGTGTCGTTGAAAGAAGAAGTTGAACAACTCGGACTGGATCAAGAGTCCGGGGAGTGGTTGCCACAAGAGAAGGAAGGGGAGGAGGAAAAATCGTCCGAAAAGTCAGAAGATTGGGACGAAGATTCAGTGGAAAGTGATGGTGAGCGAGACAGCCTCTGCGCAATATTAGCTGATCAAAAAAGAAGGTATCATGACAGGAAATTGCAGACTGATACCTCGTCCGGGACATACAACTTTTAGAATCATGACGAGAACGGAGGAGAAGAGCTGGAGATGATAGAGGTATCAAAAAACCTTTCAGGGAACTATCATGCAGTTCAAACATCAGGACGAATCTGGAGCCGGAAGGAGATAGGGGGATCTTGAGAAGGAGAATGTGCGTCAAGCTTAAGGACGATATCCACATTACATGATAACTGAACGGAAAAATGATGGCACTAAAGGAGCACGTCAAGGGGAGGTACAGGCGATCGGACCTGATACGAGCACAGAAAAACGACAAAATGACAAGCAGCCTCTCTAAATGGATCCGAGCGGGAGTAAAAGAAAAAGGAGATCTGGAAGAGGGCAGCTACAAGATCATGAGCCAGTTCTACAAGGAACATAAGGAATTAATCTACCACTCAGCGGACGGCGTGGTGGCCTGCACGAGAAGAGCACAAGCATAATCTCATCAAATTACTGCAGCCACGTCAAACAGAAGTGCTATTCAGATCACATGACAACGTGCAACAAAGATTTGATTGGCCTGTAATGAGGAAAGCTTGCGAAAGTTGGGTCAACGCATGCTTGTCGTGCCTACAAGTAAAAGACCAAAGGAAGATGAAACTCCCTCTCAAATTGGTGGAAATCTCAGAGTTCAACGAGGTTGTGCAGATAGACCACCAAAAGATCTGCAGGACAGATTCAGGATATAACCAGATAAAAAATTTCATAGATCACTTCAGGAAACTGGCTGAAGCAGTACCGTGTCAGACAGCCTCGGCGGAAGAAACTTGCAACCACTTGGTCACGCACTGGATATCACGGTATGTTTGTCCGATGGCCTTCCAATCAGACATCGGGAAAGCATTGGTTGGCAATCTGACAAAAGAACTCATGAGAAGATCACACATTGCCCAAGCACACTCGACAACTTACCATCCACATACGAATGGGCTATTCGGCAAAACAGAACGCTAGTGAATATGCTCAGGGTATATTGCTCGAGGTATATGACGGACTGGGACAAATAAATGCCGCAAGTGGTGGGAGCGTGCAATAGCACACAACACTCAACAAAGGGGTTCAGTCCTTGCATGGTGCTAACAGGCAGGGAGAGAGCAATGCCTCTGACGATCTTCTACCCAGATTACGAAGGGCACAAAACATCACCTCAAGCATATGTGAAGGAAGCAATCAAGAGACAACAGGAGTTGATTGAACTATGCAGAAGGAATACAGCCCAAGCACAGATGAGACAGCGGAGGAAATACGATGGGAAAATATTTTAAGCGAAACCATATGCTGTGGGACAATATGTCTGGGTGTTCCATAATGCCATACCTCCAAAAGGAACAAAGAAGTTATTGAAGTAATGGAGAGGACCGTTCATGTTAACAGAGGTGCACCAGCATGGCAGATTCTACCGCTTGAGCACAGGGCGCGCCGACTGCTATGAGGATCTGAAGCCTCATGTCCCATCAGCGGAAATTGGTGTATGCCACAGAACATGGAAGGACATGAGTATCTAGTGGTGGAGCTGGCATGTGAGGTGAATGAGAAGGGGACGAGGGAGAACAACGATGGCAACGAGAACACGAGTATGGATGACAAGGAAATGATAGAGGTGAGCTCGGACGAAGGCTCTTTGGCAGAAGAGGACTGGAACGAACCAGAGCAGACCGAGGTGAGACCTCCTCAACTGAAGTTTTCAGCTCAACCATTTCCCCTGATAGAGATGTTGATTTTTTCCACATATTTTTCTTGGCTGCTGGAATACATCCGTCGCAAAGAAAAAGTAACATTTTTTGACCTCTCCAGAAACTTGTAGTCGTCCTTGCCAACACATCCACTGTGCACCCATGTGACATTCGACCAGAATGGCGCCAAAATGCATTGAGTTATCGAAACTTTATAAGAGCATCTGAATTGGAAAATTGACAGTTTCGATGGATTAACAGTGCTAAACGTGCAATTTGATGAATTGGGAGAGGTTAGTTTGAAGTGACTTTCGTTAATTCGTTTGAAAACAAAGACTCGTCACGACCATGAGATTTCGCGAACACTAAAGTTCGCGAAAATTAGAAAAGACTAATTTTCGCTAAAAAATAAGCAACATAGACTAGATTGTGCAGACGAACGCGAAAACTATATTGAAATTACGATCGGGACTGTCCAGATTGTAATGATTGTAATTGTACAATCGTTACCGATCAATTCCCAAGAATCAGGAAGTGTCTTGGGAGGATTTTACCAACCTTCCAGAAGGACGACAAGACCACTCTTCGTCCGGATTCCAGCATCCTGGAGAATCTCGTGAAGAAAACTGAAAACGCATTTCAACAATTTTTAGCTTCCGGATATGTCCTGAAATGATTTAGGTAACATCAAATCTCGTTTTCAGATAATGAGAATCTGAGAGTTGAGGGAAAGGGTTGATCCATCTTCGATAGAGATGATGATTTTTGTCTACTGAACAAAAACAATCGTAACATGATAAAAAGTTGCCCCGTTTTTCGGAGTGACCTCGTCGTCTGGGGATGCTGAGATCCAGCCATCAGCTCACTAGTTTGCATGTAATTAAGTTAATCTGCGCGTTCTGGCCGATAGCCCAAAACAGTAATGATTTTGTCGACACGGTGTTAAAGGACCACACATAGAACTGGCTTTGATAGAGACGGTTGAAAGCATATGAAGCTGTGTTTAGACGCTAGCCAGTCGTTTCATAACCTAGCTTTGTTTTCCGTCGATATGTTTTTCTGGGCAAATGTTAACCAACGATACCCAACAGTAGTTTTTTGTTGTCCTTGATCCATTTTCTGTCGCTTCTTGCACTGCTTGTCGGATCAGTCTTCTTCTCTAATCCCGAGACCCTTCCGGGTTGAGCGCAACTTTGCATTAACGTGCTTAAATACTCAAATAACCCTACAGTACAAGCACCACAAACAGGCCACAATTTCGATCCTTACAATCTTGACTGATATAAATGCCTGTAACAACAATATAACTAACAACAAGAAACGGGAGGGTCGGATTACATCTCGTCTGGGGGATGATTTCTACTGATTTTATAGTTTTTTTGTACTGTTTTTGGTTTTTTCGGTTATTTACTTGTTTTTTGTTTTTTCTTAGGTACAATGCTACTTCTTGTTTGGTTTCTTGCATATCTTTAAGTGTTTTTGGTCTAGTACCACTCAGGAAAAGACGGGACTGCGAATCCCCCCTTCGTGGTTTGTGATTTTTTGGTCTTAACTAGGTTAAAAAGCTATTCACGGGAATCCGGAAGGCTTTCGCGTTCCGAAGTACCCTCCCACCTCGGTGGCTAGGGCGTTGTTTTGAGCATCCGCTCGGCGCGGAGTGCTCGTTAACGGTTCTGCCGGTCATGATGTTAAAAAGAATAACACCCAGGAGTGCCATAAAAACATCTATGTAACATTCGTCCGGAAATACATATCGACGGAAAATAGAGCTAGGTTCTAAAACGAATGGCTACTTTCTAAAGACAGCTCTACATGCTTTTCACTGTCTCTGCCAAATCCAGTTCTTTTGGTGGTCTTTCTAACATCGGGTCGACAAAAAACCTTACTGTTTCCAGCTTCGATCAGAACGCTCTTATTAACTTAATTATATGCAAAATAGTGAGCTCATGGCTGGGTCTCAGTATCCCCAGACCACGAGATCACTACTAAAAACAGGGCTACTACTTATTTATTATATTACTATTGTTTTTGTTCAGTAGATAAAAATCAACATCTCCATCGAAGATGGATCAACCATTTTTCACCAACTCCTAGCTTCTCATGACCTGGAAACGAACTTGGTATTCATTAATTCAACTCAATACATTTCGGGAAGCTAAAAGTTGTTAAAATACCGAGTTACAGTTCTCTCCCGAGACCCTCTCGGATTCTGCAATCCAGAGAAATAACGCTCTTATTTCTTCTCGGAAGGCTGGACACGTCGTCCTAACACCCTTCCTGATTCTTGTGAATTACTCTGTAACGAGTGTTGCGGAACAATCGTTACAACTCGAAGTGGTTTTCTGACAATTTCTAATCACAATCTCAACCTTCTGCTGTTTTTTTTTGTTGTGGTTGTCACTGAGACTACCGTTGTTCTGATTTCGCAGTTTCAGTGTGTGCGAAATAATAAAAGGTTACGTGTCGTTCACGTTCAAATCGAAATTTTAAAAATCAGCAATTCAGTCAAAACTAACCCTTCACAATTCGTCTGATCGTTCAATTAACGTCACTAATTCATAAAAATCATCAACCTTCCCAGTTAGATGCTCACATAAAAATTCGAATGCGAAATTGAATTTTGACCACTCTGGTCGAATGTCACACATCTCCATCGAAGATGGATCAACCCTTTCCCTTAACTCCTAGCTTCTCATGATCTGAAAATGAATTTAGAGGTAAAATGAATTCAACTCAGGGCATCTCCAGGAAGCTATAATTTCATAAAATACAGTTTGATTTCTCCTCCCGAGACCACTCCGGATTCTGGAATCCGGAGAAATAACGTCCTTTTTTCTTTCAGAAAGGCTGGACACGCCGTCCCAACACCCTTCTAAATCTCGGGATTCGCGTTGTAACGATTGTTGCGGCACAATCGTTACAACTCGGAATGGTCTTCGTAAATTTTTCTTCAATGTCGATCACAATTTCCGTTCACTGCTTTTCTTCACGAGTTCTGTTGCTGTTCTGTCTGAGACTAAATGTTGTTGTGTTTACCCCGTTTCAGTTGTGGTGCGAAATCTCGACGTTATCACGTGTCTTTCCTTTTGAACCATTTTTCAATATTTAACATGAAAGTCAAAATTAACCCTGTGACATTCGACTAGAATGGACGAAAATGCAATTTCGGATAATTAGCAGTTAACCTTCCGAATTGGCAGTTTTGGAGGATTAACGGTGTTATTCGGATGGTTGAACGAATCGGGAAGGCTAGAAAATTCTGGTATTTTAAATTTTTTAAATTTCGAACGATGACGTCATATTTCTGAGAAACGTCAAAATCGGCCCTTTTGGAAGAAATCCAAAAAAAAAACAGAACAACAATAGTTGCGACGGCGACAACAACGATAATCGCGATAAAAAACCACAACGAGAATTGAACGAACAGCAGAGTTAGCAGAGACCGCTCCGAGATGCAACGATTGTGTCGCTACAATTGTTGCAAGGCCATTCACAACAACGGTGAAGGGTAGAAACGAGCCCTCCGGAGAGGAGTTAAGGGTGTTATTTCCCCGGATTCTAGAATCCGGAGCGGTCTCGGGACTGGAACTTTCATCATTTTATACAAACTTTTAGCTTCACTATTATGTCCTGAATTGATTTTATTTATCATCTGAATTCATTTTCTGACGATGAGAAGCTAGGCGTTAAGGGAAAGGGTTGATCCATCTTCGATGGAGATGATGATTTTTATCTACTGAACAAAAACAATAATAATATAATAAGTAGTAGTAGCCCTGTTTTTATGAGTGACCTCGTGGTCTGGGGATACTGAGACCCAGCCATGAGCTCATTAATTTCGCGTGTAAGTAAGTTAATTTGAGCGTTGCTCATAATAACGCCCTTAATATGCCCTAACCGCCGGGGCGGAAGGGTAGTCCGAAACGCGGAAGGCATCCGGATTCCCGTGAATAGCTTTTTAACCTAGTTAAGACCGAAAATTCACGAACCAGGAAGGGTGGTGGGATTCGCGGTCCCGTCATTTCCTGAGTGTTGCGTCACCAAAAACACTTAAAGATATATAAGAAACCAAGCAAAAAGTAGTATTGTACCCTTGAAAAACAAAAAACACTAAAAAAACCGAAAAAACCAAAAACAGTAAAAAAGTATAAAATCAGTAGAAATCATCCCCCCAGACAAGATTTGATCCGACCCTCTCGTTTGTTGTTGATAGATATATTGTTGTTACAGGCATTTATATCAATCAGGATCGTTATGATCATTTTTTTGGCCCGTTTGTGAGACTTGTACTGTAGGGTTATTTGAGTATTTAAGCACGTTAATGCTAATTTGCGCTCAATCCGGAAGGGTCAGCTGATTTGCGCTCAATCCGGAAGGATCTCGAGATTAGTGAAGAAGACTGATCCGGCAAGCAGTACAAGGAGTGACAAGAAGAGGCTCAACGACAACAACAGTCGACTGTTGGTATCGTTAACCAGTTTTGTATCCCTTTTGGTACAAAAAATAGGATAGTAATCTGTGGGGGGCTCGACAGTGCTGCACTGTAGTGACCCTTCACCGAACTGCGAATTTCCGAGTTAAGCACCTTAATTCGGATATTGAACAAACCCGGAGGGGTATAGTATTATTAGTATTATTACTTATATTGCCTATATTAATACTCCCATGTCGTTTTTCATCGAAAAACACAGTAAGCGGACCGGTTTTTAGGGTCAAAATAGCGATATTTTGATCCCCCACAAATCGCAGTTGTTGAGATATCGATATTTTTGAAACGGAAAAAAGCGCTAAATTAGTGAGTTACATCGTAACTGTGCTAGTATAATAGGTAGAACCGGTTGAGTTTAGTTCAGAAGTGATCGAAACTATTTTGGTACCAAAAACCGAATTTTCGTGATTTTTGAATAAACGAAACACTATAAAATAAGAAAATTTTTCGAAAATTTTGAGTTAGGACATTGAAAAATAATTGTTCGGACAACTGCCACTAGTGAATCGACAGGTTTTAAAACCCGTTCAGAGTAATCGAACTTAACGTGTTTGATTTAGTGGATTCATCAATCCGGAGGGGTCCAAATAGCATAGTTTTTCGCAATTTTTTTCAATTAGAGCGTTTTTGATTGGTTTTTTTTTGCTTTGAACTAGAAGAGTGTATGCCTTCTGAGCTCGGATCAATAATTTTTAGGTCGAATAGAACAGAATTGCGAAAAAAGTTAGGCGGAACCTATAAGAGAGAAATTTTTTGATTTAAGAAAAAAGACGTTTCGGTTAATAACTTTGGAACTACTGGATAGATCCAGTTGATCTTGGTACCATTAGATCAGAAATTAGCTGAGCTTACTAACATCAAATGTTCAAAAAAGTAAGCGTGAAAATTTTTTAGGATTGTTTTTAGCAAATTCACTAATTCGAGAACGTAGACCCTTCATGTTTTATTCAAAAAAATTTTGGAAAGCTCCTACACCCTACCAAAGGGTAGAAACGGTTGAATAAGGCATTTTTACGCTGTTTTAGACAAAAAGGGAAGGCTAGGGGCACCAGAAAACCTTAGTCGAGCCGAAATTAGGCTAGCGAAAAGACCCTTCACCGGTGTATCAGGGTTAGATAACAGGGTGAATCGTCGAATAAGAGGCCTAACTTCAATCCGGAAGGGTCTTGAGAAGGGCGACTCACCCTTCCTAGTTGATTCAAACAGCATAATAGCATCAGAGAACGTATCCGGAAGGGCATCGGTTGAAATTTACAAAGCCTCTGAGAAGCTATCTTTACAAACCCGGAGAGGTCCCAATCCGGAGGGGTTTAAATTTTTACAAATCCGGAGGGGTCCCAATCCGGAGGGGTCTAGATTTTTGCAAAACAGGAGGGGTACCAATCCGGAGGGGTCTAAATTTTTACAAAACAGGAGGGGTCCAATCCGGAGGGGTCGAAATTTTACCAATCCGGTGAGGTCCGATTTTTGTCAATCCGGAGGGGTCCCAATTTTGCCAATCCGGAGGGGTCCGATTTTTGTCAATCCGGAGGAGTATTATTTTGTCAAAACTTAAGAAGACAACAGAATAGAAAGTAGTTAAGGGTATTAGGTTTTTAAGAGACAGGCTGGGAACCAGTAACTGCACTGGTAACTTGCCTTTTATAAAAAACCAAACCAAAACTAAACAGGTCGAAACTCGGATTTTCGCGACACTAAGTCTAAATTGAACAAGAGTGTATAACTAATTGGTGTGGATTGAAACTCAAAACGTTTTTGAGAAAAGTGATTGCCCTGAGGGTTTTAGTAGGTCTAGCTCGGGCAGTCCGAAGGCAGATAGGTAACACAGGACTCGGTGGGTGCAATAGACGCCCACTTGAGAAAATTACTGCTTTCAAGTTTTGTCTGTTTGGTGCAGCACCGAGCAGGGAAAGCTCTTTCTTTAAAAACAAGTTCGACTATTGTACTGCGACCAACTGAAAGTACAAAACACATACGTTTTTCATAGAAATATTCTTATTTTGTAATTTCTGGTTTTAAATCAATAATATTTGTGCTTGATTGGGTAGTGAACACACTATCTTTTAAATAGACTGATATCATCATACTGTGCTAGTTCTCAAATCTTACGACTAGACATCCATTATTGTGAATTAATTGTATATACGGTGTACTGTGATAACAAACAAGGATTCGTGGTTACTTTTTAATAGAAACTTTTGGAATTCATTATTATCAGTAGTCAAATCAAAAGGACACTAGCAATCGAATTGAGTGTATAGGTAGTAAGAAGTGATAAAATGAAAATGAGTCTAGACAAGTCAAGGATACCTAAACTAGGTGATAGCTCCAGGAAAGTCATACCTGAAAAGCAAAGAAAAGCAATGACGGACCCTTTTGTGGAACGGATCTCACGAACCCGGACCGACAAAGGGGAGACGGTTTCAGGCAGAATGGTTGAAACCAGGAGTCATAAGTCCTTAGAAGAGCGAAAAGCTATGCTAGAAGTGGAGGTCCATCCGGACCAGGCCATGAATGAAAACCGGGAAATATATGGACCGGAGGGGAGAGGAAACAGAAGGCTGGCGAGTGAATCTACTCCGGTAGAACAAGGCCAAGATTTTGCCACTTCCATCGGGACACTAGACCAAGAGGAGATGCCGGAACTGTCCGACATCTCTACTGAAATTGTGGCAACTAGAAGATCTCCCACAGACAACACCATGATGGCAGGCGTGACGGAGAAACAGGCAACGTCCTCATCGTTTTCAGAAAGAGTGAAGAACACTTTCGGAAACATCTTTCCATTTACCATGGGAGTGGGTACAAGAGATGAAGGTGAATACCAGGAAGAAGAAGAAGACGATGAAGAGCAAGCCGACTTTGTGAGTATGACGAATTCGGAAACGCGAACTGGGGAGAATAGAAAGATAGGGCTAAGCAACGAGGTGGATAATGAAAAGACGTCGAGGCAGAGAATCAAAGCCCGAACCTCGACCAGCACCAAGCTACCTGGGATTGACAGGGTGACACCGCCACTTGTGACGCCACTAAAAGAAAACGGGGCATTAATTGAAGAAGCCTTGAACAATATAATGGGCAGTATAGGAGAGCAAAATGAACAGATGTCCATAAGAATGAGTGAACTAGAGAGAGCAGTCCACGTTGACAGAGAAAGTATGCGGGAAGAATTGAACCGCAATAGACAAGAAGTTGATAGAAGCGAAAAACGCTTGAAGGAAAGAACGGAAGAACACATAGCGATGAACTTGTCGCGAATGACAAGAGAAGCGGAACAGAGAGAGTTACGGTTAAGAGACGACATGGAGAAGTTCTAGGGACTCTTGACACTAGGGACTCTAGGGACTCTTGACACAAAGATAGATGCGATGATGGAGAGGCGAACTCAGGCTATCATGGATAGGTTGGACGGGCTACTAGGCAGCAGGAGTGGATCAAGAGAAGGGGAACCGAACTCGGGAGGTCCCAGCAGGGAGCCGAGGGTGAACTTCAATGACCAACAGAATAGGAGAAGAACATATGGATCCACTAGGGGTAGGGGCAGTTCAGCAGGCTATGCAACAGGGAATAATAGAATATGGGGCCCAAACTTCAGAAGAAGTTCAACTGGCAATAGACAGACTTCAAACGAACGACCGACGCAAGGCACACATGCGACTGGGAGAGGTTATTCCACGAACAGGAGTCATGCGAGCCCAGGGAGGAGTCATGTGGGCCAAGGGGGAAACAATCCCGCCGATCCGGATAGAAGGGATATACCAAATACAGAACCCTTATCAGGGGGCGATGATACTCAGGCGGGGCAATCAAGAGATGCTAAAGCAATGGCCAAAGCCTTTGAACCCCTAAACAGGTCTTTGGAAACATTCCTTACGAGGTTATCTAGAACCAATGAACGTAGTGAAAAGTCCAGAAGAGTCCTAAAGAAACCAAGACGCTACAAGGACGAATCTGATGGCTGCATTGATACCTGGATAGAGGTGATGAAACTGCATTCTAAGGAAGAAGACCTGTCAGAAAGGCAAGAGTGCAATGCGCTCACCGGTAACTTGGAAGGGACAGCCCTAAACTGTGTGATGGCAAAAAAGCAATACCAGCGTGACACAGCTGAGAAAATCTTTGAAACCTTGCTGAATCGTTTTGGGGCAATGATGCAATGATGCGCTTCGAGAAACGGAGGCAACAAGAAGATGAGACGATAGACAAGTTTTTAGACGATTTTGAGATGCTAAGAAGGCGCAGCCAACCGGACGAGTCGAACAGGAGGATGAACCTGGCAGTGGCCTCAACATTCATCGATGGTGTGAAGAATGATGAACTTCGAACAATGTTAGCAACACATTACACGCCACTCTCAACCAATGCGCCAACACCAGAGGAGTTGAGACTCAAGTCAAAGAATTATCTTTTGCTGAAGCCTCCATCGAGATCTGGATTTTACAAGAACAATTATGGCAATTTTAACAGCGGACCAGCAAACCAAGGGAACAACTGGTATAAACCGAGGGACGATATGGACAAGAGGCGCTCTTGTGCAAATTGCAGTTCGACGGATCATCATGCGTCAGCATGCTCAACTTACAAACAGGGCATGAAAGCAATACGCTTTAGCCTCGAGGACGAAGATGCGTCAGCGAAGATGCAAAATTCGGCCCGAGGTGTTTCTTTTGCAACTTGGAAGGTCATTTTACATCGGATTGTCCGCAATTCTGGGATGCTGTAGCAGACATCAAGCATCCAAGGCATGAGAAAGCTTTATCGGGTGTGAAAGCCAGCAAGGCTCGCCTATTGAGTGAGACGGAGGCGCGCAGAAAAGAAAAACCGCAAGAGCTGGCAACGAAGAAGATGCAAGCGGTAACAGAAGAGACATGTGAACCGGAACCGGTGACTGCGGCGGCTGACTTCAATATTGTTTCTAGGGCAGCGCGAGGGATGCTCTAAATAGCGTGCAACAGGAACTGGTAACGAAAGAAATCGAGCAAAAAGCGGAGCTCGAACTGGAAAATGAAAAACTACAGGAGAAGCTGAATACCTTCGAGGCAACAGAAGTCAAAGAAACAAAGGCACCAAGTAGTTTGAGCATGAAACTTAATGTGATCTCCGGGCAGAGGTTCGGAATGGTGCCACAAGGAAGCAAAATACAGTCAATAATCTCGGTAGCGGGACACACAGTGTGAAAGACTGTCCTTATCAGGCCAATAAAAATAAAATATTGAAAAGGATTAATGAATTAAAATCTATTCATAAATTGTTTTCAATGAAGTCCGAAACGGGCGACGGCTTATCGAGCTGCTCGAACTTTCCGGAACGCCCCTCGTCATATGAACTAGAATCTGACAAACCGGTTTTGCCAGAGATAGAACACTTAAAAGGGAAAATAGGCGACGGAGATTTTGAATTACTCCGGGAGGTTTTAAATCGGAACGCGGATGTATTTTCAAAACATAAGGCGGATATCGCTTGCTGTAACTTCGTCGAACACAAAATCGAACTTGAAAACTTGAGAAAGGCGCCGTTCCCCATAGTGAAGGCCCAAGACGAACGACGCCACATAAATTGGAAGCGTGCCGGGCGGAAATAGAAATGTTGCTCGAAATGATAGAACCCTCGAAATCGCCATGGGCTTGCGGGGTAGTAATGGCGAAAAAGAAAGGGGGCAGCTTAGGTTTTGTTGCGACTTTCGTTACTTGAACGCGGTAACGATAAAAGATGCGTACCCGATACCGCGAATAGACGAGAGCCTCTCTAAACTTGGTGATGCCAAGTTCTTCACCACATTGGACTTGGGTTCTACCTTCTGGCAGGTCCCTCTGCGGAAGAAGGATAGAGAAAAGAGCGTGTGACTTGGGATTGTACCAGTGGAAGAGGATGCCCTTCGGCTTGTGCAACTCAACGGCCACTTTTCAAAGACTGATGGCTCAGGCTTTGACCAGAGTGACAAAGAAGTACGGGAATCTTGTGATGTGTTATGTGGATGACGTAGTCATAGCAACACCAACCCTGGAAGACCACATTGATCGGCTCGATGAGGTCTTTGGATGCATGAAGAGAGCAGGCTTGAAATGCAAACCATCGAAACGTGAAATCCTAAGGGATTCAATCAAGTACGTAGGAAGAATGGTGGTAAGGCATGGTTTGAGGTCGGACCCGGAAGCAGTAGAAGCTGTGTTGAAATGGAAGATTCCCAGAACGGACACACAGCTCATGAGCTTCCTAGGGTTTGCCAACTATTACCGTGAGTTCATATAAGGATATGCGGAGAAGGTGTATCCGATGCAGAAGCTGATGCGCAACAAAGGGAAAAAGTTCAAATGGAACGACGAAGCAGAAGTTGCCTTCGAGAACATAAAGAGGGAACTGTGCGAAGCGCCAGTGCTGGGCATGCCTACAGAAAAGGACATATATGTTCTCGACACAGACGCATCGGTGGTAGCCATCTCAGGAATCTTGCATCAAGAGCAAGAATGGAACGGAAGAACAGTTCTCCGTCCCATTGCATACGGCAGCAAGGTCTTGAGTGACACAGAGATGAAATATGGCGCAGCAAAAGCAGAAATGTTTGCAGTAGTCACCTTCGTGGAAAAGTACCGTGCATACTTGGGGAACGCTCCCTTCAAGTTACGCGTGGACAACAGATCGTTATCCTGGTTGAAAACCTACTCAATGGATCAGAGTTATATTGGTAGATGGATAGTAAGATTGGATGGCTACCATATGCTAATCGAACATAGGATGCGTGATAAACACCAGAATGCTGGCAGCCTCAGCAAGAAAACTGAGTTCTATGAAAGATTGGAGCAGAAGCAGGCCAATCAGACGGAAATAAAGGAGGGATTCTCGTTTCTGGACAAAGAAACTTATGAAGCGCTTCCCTTAACGAGATGGTTGGATAAGTCTGGACATCCAATTCCAGGGCATCCTGCGTTACCTGTAGAGAAAGCTACCGAGATAAAGATCCTATCCAAGGAGGACCCGGTCCCCTTGGATCTGTTGCTGCGCTCGAACCTGGTCCAGCGGGAACTCTCCCGCATGAACATTAACAGCCTCTCATTATTGGATAAAACGGTGCAGGTCACACCGCAAGTGATGCGGATGCTGGGTGGACTGTTAGAGAGAGAAGTGACCAGAGATTCCCACAAATGGGCAGCAGCAGTGGCATCACTGACAGTCAGTGAGAAGGTGAAGATCATGCCGTCCAGACGACAGCACGAAGAGAACGAGAGGGATTGTAGGACAATAGTTCAGCAACTAGTATCCTCAATACCACACGAGGTTTTAACCAGTACTTCTTACAGGCGAAAAGAACAGGGGAACGATACGCAAAAGAAGAAAACCGTTACCTTTGTGGACCAGGATAAAGAAGGTGAAAAAATTGAACGAAACCTGGTGCAAGATTGTTTGTCCGAGGAGACGAACGGTGAGAAGAGCCGGCGAGTTCAAGTGTAACAGTCGCCTACTTCGGTCACATATGAGGCTTAAGAAGAATAGGCCCTATAATCATTGGCTCAAGAGTCAGGGACACTATCTGTCGTGTTTTTCTACCTCAAAATGGTCGGAGCCAATTCGGTTCGCTTGCGACATGAGACTAAAAACCCGTTACAGCTTAAAGAGTTACATAAAAATTTATGTAACAGTCGCCTACTTCGGTCACATATGAGGCTTAAGAAGAATAGGCCCTATAACCATTGGCTCAAGAGTCAGGGACACTATCTCTCGTGTTTTTCTACCTCAAAACGGTCGGATCCAATTCGGTTCGCTTGCGACATGAGACTAAAAACCCGTTACAGCATAAAAGCCACTACCAAACCCCCCCCACTCTAGAAAATAAGAACGTCCCCATAATTAGGTCTCAAAATACCCAAAATACACGAACGCCGTTAAAAACAGGGCCGGAACAATCCGCACAGTTACTTTTTATTAGACAGTGAAACTTTGATCCATTTCAGATGGATCAACCTAAAACTCGCACATGGATCTCAACATAAAAATCATAAAACACACTCAAGAAAACTAAATTGAGAACTCACATGTCGGCACACTCGAGAATTAGAGGTAACTAAATTAATGAGCAACTCGAGAATTAAGTATGATAACTTGAGAAGTTTAATACTAATTGGTTTCAATAAGGGAAACAAGTTTTGACTCTAGTAATGAAGTTTTTGTCTGAACCATCGGGACACCCCAGCTGTCCACCTTTCCACTGAGGGTTCATTCTAGTTCAGCTCAAATAATCGTGTTCTTCTTTCGCAATCGTTTCTTCTCCCATTTCAGGATAAGACGGCTCTACTCGCGTTTATTTTGTATCTGGAAATTGCGAATAGCAGTTTCCCGCTGCTTTTTTAGGTACTTTCCCGCGATTGTAAATCGGATGTTCTGATCTTATATTTCTGAGATTTTTTAGTTTCCGCGAGAAAGTTGAGCATGACAGGCTCCATTCGAAATTTAGAAAAATTGAATTTCCTCCCAAAATTACGTATTTCGTGTTCCTCAAGGTCAAACTTCCAAATATGACCGACTGGCACATACTCCCCGGACTCGAGATCGATGTCCTCATCGCGTGTTGCCGCCTGCCAGTGAGTCCCCAGAATACCGAGTGTTGCTCAAGATACAGTGCCAGTGGTCATTTACAGAAGTTTGCAGCAGACTTAAGTTTATCTACATCCCAAAATTCACCACTATATAAAATTATCATGCTATCGCTGAACAGCAATCAAAATTTTCATATACCTGCACCTTAAATATCCGCTTTTGAAGCTTGTGATTAAAATTTCTTTTGTCCTATCCGGTCAGGAAATTTTCATGCAACATTTTGATTTATATAATAACTATCGCATATTAACAACAATATTTTGTTTCATTAAAATTTCTTTTTCGTGACCTCGAATTTCATCCGAGTTCACACTCGAGTCCCTTTTTTTCCCTCTCAAGACTCAAGAGAGGGCTCCCTGCTCATTGAGCTCCCTGCTCATTTCGTATTCCTAGCCTTCGAGGTGCTAGGCCCTGATGAGTTTGACAACGTGATTTGCCTTAGCAGCGCTTCCTCATCATCGGAGCTGATTACAATCTCTTCCCACGCTTTTAATTGTTCGAAGGATCGCATCCACTCCCTCTGCTCTTGCAACCTCGCTGCCTGATTCGGTAAGCTACCTTTCGTTTTCAATTCCCTGTTCAAGCAATTCGTGTTCAATTCCCTGTTCTTCCTCCGGTATCGACTCTCTTGCTTTGGTATTGTCTCTAGACACCCTACCAACTCTTTTACAACCTGTTGTGATCGCATTTCGATGGGTCAGCAGAGGCCTCTTGAAGGCTTCAGGGCCTTTCTCCGCCAGGAACTGTCGATATTCCTTCTGGTATTTCTTCATGTGATCCTTCGTCGCTATGTACAACCAAGATGTCAAAGTCGCTCGAAACCACGGTAAGAATCTGATGCGGCTCCATACGTGCCTGACTTCCATTGGTATGGCGAATACCTTGTATACAGTCTCAAACAACTCAAGTATCTTGCTGTAATCTATAGCGTGTATCGATTCCGCCGTAGGTGTCTTCGACTCACTGTACTTCGTTACATTTTCTTCGATCCACCGTAACGCCAACATCTAGCTTACTACCAATATGGTCACCTTCTGCTGATGATCGGGTAACCCAATTGACCGAATTTCTTCTACATCCCACACTAAGCAAAGGTTTGTATGCTCCGGATACCACACTGTCTGTGCCAAGCAGTGGCATGGGCATTCCCCATGTGTAATTTCTATGCTTCGGAGATTGCGTTCCCCCGAGGCTTCCAGCAGAGGCTCCAGTTCCATCATCTTCTCGTGCACCTTATCATCGTCCTCCGGCATTGGGACATTACCCATCGGCTTCCCGCGGGCATTCTGTCTCTCAAAATCGCTCCTATTCTCATCTCCCAAGACCAAGAGTTCCTCTCCCCAGATTTCACTCAAGTCATCTCTTTGTGCCCTCGGCACCGTTCCCAGGATCTTCCTCAACAGTCTGTGTGAATGATGCGACATTCGAGCCAGCCGTACGCACTTGGGTAACGAGAAGCCTTCTCCACTAGTATCCTTTGGCTGGATACCTCCACCATTGTCATGTGCAATGGATAATGGCTCCCACATACGTTGGCCATTACTGATCCCAACAAAGACTTTGCATTTACCGGCAGGCCATAAGCTTCGCTCACTGGAAATCCCATCTCCGCCTCTAGACCGATCTTCCATCCTCTGATATGTTTCTGGGTGGTTTGCAACGCCCCTGGCCACGACTCCACGCTCAACGCCGTCACCAAATGGTTTTCAGACTCCAGCATCTCCAGTGATTGCAGACTACACATTCTAGAGAAGAATCCCAGCGCCGTTGCTATATTCACTGTGGTGTTCGTATAACACTCAGCCATTATCTGCACCTCGCACTTCTCTCTTTCTGTTATATCACCAAACCAAGTGACTAGGTCTTCTCCCTGAAAAGATTGTAATCTGACACAAGATCGTCCATCACAGGTGTGCCCTCCGCCTCCGCGCGTCAAGTCAAGACAGCTACCAGGCTCCAACTTTTTTTATCGATCCCAGCTTACTCGTTGTTCCACCCGACTCTTTACTCTGTGGTAGGATCAATTTGTGTATCACGTCCAACGTTCCCAGATCCTCATCTTTTGTCAGTATCAGCCTTACTCGTTCCGTGACTTCTTCAATCAAGCTCGCATGGGGATGGGGACACCATGAATGTCTCAGAAATTTCCAAACCGTTCCCAAATTCGTAGTCATCATGCCATTTCCATTCCCCATTCTCAATTCTACTCTTTTGCTCGAGCACGGCACGCTTATCACCTTTGGCGTCGCCTCAAGTAGCAGGCCCAAGCTCGGTTTCTCCCTTTCCGTTGGATCGATTATGATTATCTTCTCCGTCCAAAATTTCAAGAGCTCCGTCACGTCATGATTCCTGTACGCGCTCGCGGCTTCTGAATTCAAGAAAGGATTGCTACTCTCCCTTTTTATTGGCTCTCGCGTAACCTTCAGCCAAGGCTAAGTTGCGATGCACGTCATGCCCCTCTTCAAATTTCTTGTTGTGGAATCTTCTTATCTCATCCAGTTTTCTATGATTCTCAAGGGATTGTCTCGAGTCATCCTCCTTCTCGATTCCGTACTCTGGTACACGTTCAGTATGACGGTGGAGACTCTTCTCTCCATGGTTTTGCTCCCCATGGCCTTCTGATGACACGCTTGGACGGTGCTATTGTTCATTACGGACATTATCCACCTCAAAAAACAAGCGGCATCTTTTCTTCTCGCCAGGCTCAGACCGGAGTTGTGAATATCGGCTACATATAACGAGCTCTTTCCCTTCCAGCTCTTTCCCTTCTTGCCTCATTTCCACTCTATAATAACTAAAATTATATACAGATCATAAACCAATAATATATTTATTTGCTAAAAAAGGTGCTTTAAATGATAGATTTTTCAAGTATCAGATGATAGCTATTAAATTTCCAACATTAACAATAGAATGGTGTGAAGGAAGAAAATTACCATTACCGAAGAAAATTACCGTTTTTATTGCCTAACTTCAATTTGTCACATGAAGTCAAGACCTCCAACTCTATTCCCACTAGGCTCCACGCAAACATCAGTTGTCCCGCGGTTCTGACGAAGGGATTCGCCATCAGAGGCAATGCTGATGAAGGTGTTCTCATCGCCTCCTCAAAATAATCCCGCAACAGGCTCTGCCAAGTTCGCTTTAGCTGACTTCCCAATTCCAGCTTGTTGACTTCGGCTTTCTGTTGAGTAGCCCAATTGCGACGCTTGCGGGACACCCCTTGATCAAGCTTCTTCAGACAGTCCTCCAATTCCTTCATCGTCTCTGGGGCCACCCACCAAGGTCGAGCCGTATTCCTCGTCGCATTTTTCTCAAGAGGGTCATTGGACACTTGTTTGCCAACAGCTTGATGTTCGCTCGAGATCCATTCTCTGCCCACATCCACTTCCCAGGTTTGTCCACTCGTCGAACCCTTTTTCGAGCCTGTCTTCTGAGGTTTGAAGTCCTCCTCCGTTACCAGACTTATCTAAGCCTCTATCTCTTTCCCTATTTCGGTTAGCATCCTTGGTTCGGGGCTACTCTTGTAGGATGTCGTCTTCCACCGCGCCAAGATCATGGGGGCGGTCTCCGAAACAGCATCCACCGACGGGCTGCTCAACTCCTCATCTCCCGCTTCCTCTTCCGAGACTTCATACCTTTGCTTGGCGGTGTCGTCACTATCAGCACAGATTCGATCTCTCCGTCCCGGTCCGACCCTTCCAACTCGTGCCTCCCCCCTGCTCGAGCCTTAAGGATATTAGTACTCTTAATCATATTACTAGTCTTAATCTTATCCTCCCCTTCAATTTTAATTATTTTATCATCAGTCTTTTTCTTCAGAGTAGAGCCGTCTTTACCTTCATCATCTTTGGGCTTCCGTCGCGTCTCCCTCAACTTGACCATCTTGCTCAGCAACTCCTTTCTTGCTTTCTCATCCAGTCCGGTGGCCATCAACACTGGTTCCCCAAAATTGACCACCGTGTTCCACAGTTCTTCCTTGAAGTTGTCCAGCGTGGTCTCACTCTTCATCTCCTGATCAAACTCACTCAAGAAATCCCGCCAAGCCTTCTCATCCAGAGTCCCCAGAAACACATCTTTGTTCCCCTCAAACGTATTCTTTTGCCTCTCTTCAGCACTCAAGAGTATCATCCCCATGTTGGAAGTTTCACCTGTCAATGGTAGTTCCAGGTTCTTATGGGGGGATGAGGTCAGTGGTGGCGTGGCACTGTCCGCCCAATCGTCTCCGCTCAAGTCCCGCAGCAACTCCTGGGCGGTGAAATCCACCTCTGCTGATTTCGGCTCAGGCGTATTCCCCACTTCCATTTCCTCCCCCGTTTCACTGAGAGTTTCGTCCATGCTCTCTTCTCCCGACTCAGCTTGTCTTGTCTCGAGTATATTCCTGAATCGATCCTCTACGGGGCCACTTCTCTTGTCTCCAGGAGTGCTCACCGACAGGGGTGAGGGTGTCGCGGGGTCTTGCTTTTTATACTCCGTCAGGGCTACATATAACGAGCCTGCCGCATCCAGCTCTTTCCCTTCTTGCCTCATTTCCACCTGTTCCAATCCGCAAGGTGCTCGATACTTCCTAGTGGCAAACTTCATCTCGTCCTTCAGCGCAATGTGTCCCTCTTCCACGATCATCCTGCAATCATCCCATTTCGGTAATCCAATCTCCAAGCTCGCCGGATCAATCGTTCTCAAGATTTCCCACACCTAGAGGCATTGAGTCTCTCATTTTCATGGCTTGAGTCGTCCATGAGTTAATCATGATATCGCAGGTGTGGAAATAGACCGCCGCCGTATATCCAATGAACAATGGATCCCAGCCATCGGTGAACTCCACTTGTCGTTTCTCTACCGTAGCTCTCGCGAAAAGGGATGGTACTACCCCAGGGTCATTCTCCTGACTGTTGGAAAGTCAGGAATGGTCGCGGGTAAAACTTACTTCTCCAGTGTCGCCTCCAGCTCCTTCTTTACCAACTCAAAGCTCTTTTTCCACGCGGGGATTCTCAAGATCTCCTGTCCGTTAGCCGTCAGGGGATTCAGGTTCCAAAACTTGGTATACGTCTCAATGGGGCCTTCACGTTTTCCCCCCATCCTGCACTGCAGTTGCCCCGGAAATTGAATACCACCAACTCGGGATCTTTCACCTTACCAAAGAGCACTGTGTTACTCATCTGCGCCCTCACCACCTCTTGTTGACACCAGTTCAGCTCCGTCCCATCCAACACGCTTATTAAGCTCACGTGCACTACTTAATGGCGGTATGCAGCCACTAGAGGGTCCGGAAAGGCGTATGTCACCGCTGGTCCGTAGATACAAGTCACAACATCCTCTAGTCACCTGATCAGTCCAACTGGGTCTGACCTCATCGCCAGGCATAGATCCGTCAGTAGAGGGATACCACCATTCGCCTCCCTCCATTCCTCTCTCGTCTTCGGGTTCTTCTCTTCACCGGTCATGTGTCGGTTCTGCATCAGTAGATACTCCACCAGCAACGTCTTCAGTCCCGCCGCGCACTACGATGGAATGACACCAACTCGCCATGAGTTTGGAGCACCAGCGCCAGATATCCATCAATCCGAAGTGTCTCTACACCCCGACTGAACATGTACGCTGGTCCCATGTTAAACAGGTATCTCGGGTAAACTAAGAATAGGGCTAACAAGAGGCTTATGGGCATGTTCAAGAGTTCTTGCACAAAGGCCCCAAAAATGGTATCTTTTGCACAAAACACTCCAGCCATGTATCTCTTCTCCCAACAAGGACTCAAGAATTCCAGTATCTCGTGATCTCTCCTCGTCCTCAGCTCACCTTTTGCATGTTCCCGCCAGAATCCTCCAATGGTGACCTCGTTAGCTGCCGTGACAAACATGGCCACCGTCATCTCCCTGCTCTCGGCTACCTCCAATTGTTCCTCGAGAAATTCCCAGATCTGCTTCACGAGAGGTGGGGCACTCTCCCTTGTCTTGTCAGTAGCATTCTCGAGTCTTGGTGTTAGAAACGGCCACCTGCCTCTCTCTTGCGTTAGTCGATACACCATCGACTCCAGTTGCTTCTCAGTCGGAGCCACGTTCTTCCTTTCGTTGCTTGGTCCCTTTGATTTGCTCGTGGAACTCGTGATGGTCACGTCCATGCCTCGGAACCACAAGCTGGCTGTCAGGTGACTTATTATCGGGTGGTCATCCCCTATTGTCGGACTGAAATTCAGCTGCCTGGCAAAATTCGAGATCTCGAGTAAGAGGACCTCATCCAGCACAATGAGTATATCTGCTGATTCATAGAGTCCCCTCAAGGCATGGAATACGTCCGCCCACACCGCCGCCAGTTCTGACGTCCGTAATATCAAGTTCGTAGGTTCCAGCTCTCGATTGGGAGCTGCCATCAGGATCCGCCATGCGTTCCCTTCAGCTATCAGAATCAAAATAGCATACACAAACTGCAGAGCAGGGGGCATGCTTGCGTATCCGGGGGATGTCGTGAACACCACCTTTGTTTTGGATCCAAATCGCGAACTGACGTTTTCTTGTACCTCATTCGTCGCGGCAAACAGCGTCCGAGTGGCCTCCCATATTTTCTTTGGCGTAGGCTCGTCCCCTTTCAGCTGCTCTAGAAGCCCAGCCGCATGCAGGTGATCATTCTTTCCCGCGAACAGCAGCAGCTCTGGTTCGCAAGGCATTTCTGACTTTATCGCCACCACCAAGGTCAACATCTGGTTCAATTCTGCACCCGGCAGCAAGTATACTAGAGTTTCTGGCCAAAAAAAAATTGGGAGACGTTCCTTCGAAGTCCGATCCCGTCACGATGATCACTCTCGCGGCCGCTGGATCTGCTCTGTCATACACTGCCAGTGTCTTGGCTAATTGAGCATTGCCACAGGGTTTCCCATATCTTGGGTCATCTGCCAACCTTGCACCCTCGTAAGCGGTGTCTGGAAATTCCATCTCCCTTGAATCCAGTAGCTTGTCCACCACCCTCAACTGTGCAGGAGTCGCCAATCTGATTCTGGCGATACTTGTTCTGTGCTTAGGTGGCTCCACTATGAGTCCCGGACTCCCCAGCAACTTGAGAGGTCTGTAATTTATCGGCCCCATGACTGATCTCATGGGAATCCCAGTCAGATCAGCCGTCTTCATCATTCTTGCTCTTGAGAAATGCGCTTCGTGGGCCTTTAGCCAGTCTACTCACTGGTGCCGACTCAAGTCCTCGCCTGCACTCCAAATCCTCCAGGTCCAAATCCTTCACTTTCTCCAAATAAGGCGTCCGACTTGCATCCGCTGTCTTCTCCACTCTCTTATCCTCTACCACTACCACTGAGGAAACCACCTTGATGACTCCGCGTTGATGACTCCGCTTCTTCAGCTTCCATTGGCGTGGAACCCGGTAATCTAGTCCGGCTGCTTCTCGAGCTGTCTCTTGAGTTGACTCCCGCTCCCAGGCGACTGGACAGGGGTCTTGTGGCAAGGAAAGGGGGATTTGGGGGTGGACCGAATATGAATCGGGCCGTCTCAAGCAAGTCTGCCTCCAACTCATTTATGTGCCTCTGGAAGACATCATTCAACCACTCCATAGGCCTGTCGAATTGGATTTCATCTGAGGACGCATCCTCTGGTAAGGACCACTCCATCTGGTCGGCTACGTCCAACAATCTGGAGGACACTCCTTTGATGTATCTGCTTGATTATCTCGTTCAGGACCCGCACTTTCTCGTTCATTTCCATCGCATGTTCGTCAGCCATCATATTGTTAGGGATGGTGCAAACGGTGAGTATGGCAGGATCCATCTGAATCCTCATATCCTCCAGGATGCAGCTCATTTTGTCGTGTAGTCTCATGACTTTCCTTAATTCCCCTCTGGACACATCATTGGTCCCCATCATTAGGGTCACTGTGTACATCTTAGTCATCCCTACCATCTCGAGTAAATGCCAACATCTGCGGCGTTGCGGCTCCAGAGAAACTCAAGACTCCAGTCTGCCAGTGCGACTGGATCCGGGTCAGCACCCGTATCAGGCTGTCCCCTACAATCAGGTGAACTGCACCCTCCGGTATTTGTGGCTGTGTATAGTATTCAGCCCAAGACGCGTCATGGAAACAAGCCCTTCTCGCCCGCTGCGCCACGTTCCAATCCATGCGATTGTGCCTGTGGTATCTGCCCTCCGTGTTCTTCTTGTAGCTTGCGATCACCACGCTCCTGACCGGTTGATCTCTCCAAGTCGGGGGTACCTCCGCTCTAGATGGACTTTCGCGACTTCTCAGCTGTAGCCTCTCGTGTAACTCTGCTGTAGCCTCTCGCCTAGACGCGACGAGCTCCCGCTCACCTGACTGCTGCTCGTGGTTGAGCTCGGGGTGTATCCCGGCAGTGCCACGTCCAACAACGGGCGTATCGGTTGAGTCGTCTCTGAACCGCGCAGGGAGGATGCTGATTCGGTTGGTATCAGTACTTCCAGCCCCTCGTTTATGTGTTCTTGAGGCGCACGGTCCAAGTTGAATCTTCCCTTCGACCTGGGAGCCTCATCCACCTCCATACGCGACTCTGGCCTTGAGCTCGCAACAGCTCGTTCCGTCGTCCTGGTTTCCTTTTGCTTTTGTTGGTCGAGCTCTCGTTGTCGCCTCTGAATCAATTCAAGTTCCGACTTCAACTGCTCGCAATTCGCCGCGTTCTCTCGCACCCTATGCTCTTGCTGGTGTTCTGCTTTCAACGTCTCAAGGTCACGACGCGCCTGATCCCTCTCAAGGATCGCCTGGTCCCTCTCCAGATTCGCTTGTTTTCTCTCGAGTTTCGCGCTATCCCGGTCAAGATTCGCTTTGTTCTTTTCCCTCTGCGCCCTCTCAAGTTCCCTCTTCAAGTTTCTGAGGTCAGGATACGTCTCTTCCGTTTGCTGGGCTCTCGTCTTAGAAGGTGGCCTGCTCGTGGACTGGCTAGCCGATCTCGCTAATTGTCTGACCCGCAATGGGAATTCTCCCGCGCCGTACTCAGTGTTGTTGCCTAATCCAGGATTCCTCGCCAAGTCGAATCCTCTTACCCTTTTCATCCACGTTCCAGGATAGCCATCTCGTCTGTTCCTGATTGGATATGCCTTCCGTGGTGTAGCCGACCATCAATCGGATTCCCTTCGGTCGCGGATTCCCTGCACTCACCTTGCTCCTCCAATTGCAGGATGGCATTCAACATCACTGCCATCCTCTCGTCCACTTGGGTGTAGTCCAGGTTCCTCAAGCGTCTGTACAGCTCATCGAGCGTCGGCCTCTTTAACGCCAGAGGCATGGACTTCCAAAATCGATCTGCCATTTTACACTTTCTAGATTATCTCGTGAATTACCGTACCAACTCGTGAATTACCGTACCAACTCGTGGATTACCGTACCAACTTGAGTACTTGAGAAATCCCTTCCGAATGTTTCTGATCGTGAACTCTGTTCAAGACTTTCTATTCTCTTTCCAATGAGTGTGTTTTAGTCGTCAACTTTGGTTTGATCAAATCAATCTGAAAGTAAAATCCACTTTTTAGACTAAGGTGTCATATTCCTAACCTAAAACCCCCCATTATTTGTAGTTGAAACCTTGTCCCTCGATTCGTTTTACTAAAATAATTCAATTGGAAGTTTTTAAGAGCATGCAGATTCATTTAATGTTTTAGCACCGTCATTTTTAAATTATAATTGTCATGCCAATCACGTTAAAATCCATCTACCTGCCCCGAGGTCCCCATGTACCCTTACTCAAGATCCACATGTACCCCCAACTCAAGACCTCCGTTGGGCACTCGTAGCTCAGGGGATACTCAAGTAGTACTTCTTGTGTAGGTGTACCATTATCTCTGTTTCTGCGAAGACCACGTTTAGGATGGCATACAACTCCCTTGGGCTCAATTTGCCCCTGTTTGGGTCATAAACTGGCATCGAGACCTCTATTATCCCTCTTTCAATCATGAAATCCCTCAGTCTCGTTAGTGCTAACATCCCGTGCTCAGGATCTATCGTATTCCTTTCATTGACCCTCGTCACTAGAAAGCACAGGTATTTACCCGGGACTTGTACCACTGATGGGGGAAGTGCAGACATTCCTCCCAGCCCCGGTCTCTGTCTGAACAGTCTCCACGTTCTGGTATTCTCTCTTGAAGTCGGTCTCCAGTCTCGATTTGAAGCCCATTTCCGCCGTTATACAGATCGCGCTAGTCCTGTCTGACAGAATGAAGTCGCTGTCCGTTATTAGGATGTTCTCCGAGTATTCATTGGGGATTTCAAGTTTCGTTTTGAAATTTCGTCCTATGGTAGGTTCGGCTTCCTCCTCGCCCAGTTCTAGTCCGTTGGTCTCTCTTACTTCCCTGAGTTTTTTTATCATCAAATTTTTGGTGTGGATAAGTCCTACCCCCACTCCCCGGACAAAAATATTTATCGACGTCCCCGTCGATGATGCTGGGTTTAAATTATCTGGTAGTATTTCGAGCGGCTTGTCGGTTGCTGTCCAACCGAAGAGGGGATCTTCCGTTTTCACGGGTTATTTTGCTGACACGTCGACCTGCTGGATGCTTAGCCCTTCATCTTCCTCACTCTCGACATCACGCATCCACTCTAGTATTCTCAGGTTCGTGTTTTCCGTCCTCTCTATCTCGCTCTGCTCCAGATCTAATTCTTGTACTGGTCTGGAGTAGTCTTCCTTTGGGTAGTGTTCGCTGTCGTTGATGATTTGCCATTTATCGTTTGCCACCAATTCGCCCACACCCAGTAACTCGTCGCCCAATTCAACAGGCCTTATCTTGTCAATCAAAAAGTCATCCCCGTACCTATTGTACCTCATGCCTGTCCGTTTACGATTACCGCTCCTGGTTCCTGTCGCTTTCGGCAGGTCTGGTTCCGTCTACTTCGGTACCTCGTCCTGCTCCGGATCGTTCCAATCTTCCTCCACAAAGGATTCTGCCTCTGAATCCGCTTCTTTTTTTTTTATTTTCGTCCAAACTCAAGCCCTCGTTGCCATCGTTTTCTCTCTGGTGCCTTTTTCATTCACTCACACGCTGGCTCCACAAGTAGGTACTCTAGTCCCTCCATGTTCTCCGGTACGCACCAGTCTTCTGGGGATGGGACATGAGGTTTCAAGTTTTCATAATGCGCTGCACGCCCCGTACTCAAGCGGTAAAACCGTTCCTGCTGGTGCACTTCCGTTATCATGAACGGTCCTCTCCATTTCTTGAGTAGTTTCTTTGTACCTTTGGGAGGTATGAAATTTTGGAAGACCCACACGTACTGGCCCACTGCATATGGTTTCGCTTGCAGTACCTTCTTATCTTATTTCTTGCGCTGTCTCATTTGTGCGTGCGCAGTATTCCTTCTGCAGAGCTCGTTTAATTCCTGCTGCCTCCTGATCGCTTCTTTCACATAAGCTTGAGGCGACGTCTTTTTACCTTCGTACTCCGGTTAAAATAATTTTAGGGGCATCGCTCTTTCCTTGCCCGTCAATATCATGAAGGGACTGATTCCTGTTGTTGAGTGCTGCGTACTGTTGTACGCTCCTACCACATGCGGCAGATACTTATCCCAAACCGTCATGTACCTTGGCCTGGGGATGGTAGGTCGTTGAGTGCGCTTGAGCTATCTGATGTGAGAACTCTTCACATAGTGAAGTGATCTAAGAGACCGCTTCGTGAGATGATCTATTATGACTAGTATCTGGTTATATCCTGACTCTGTCATACAGACCTTTTGGTGGTCTATTTGCACGACTTCGTTGAACTCCGAGCTCTCGACGGACTTGAGTGGAAACTTCATCTTCCATGGGTCTTTCACTTGCAGGCATGCTAGGCATGCATTTACCCATCTCTCGCAAGCTTTACTTAATCCTGGTCAATCAAACCTGTGAAGTATTCTCTGTTGCACCTTGTCTATCCCCTGGTGCCCCATTTGATCGTGCGATCTGAATAACACTTCGGTATGTTACAACTGTGGCAATATGATTAAGTTATGCTTGTGCAATATCTTCTCCTCATCCTTTTTCTTGCACGCTACCACCCCATCAGCCGTGTGATACCCTAAATCCAATCTTTCTTTGTAGAACTGGATCAAGATCTTGTAGCTGTCTTCTTCCAGGTCCCCCTTCTCTTTGGATCCCGTCCGAATCCATTTGGAGAGGTTACTTGTCATCTTGTCATTCTTTTGGGCCCTTATTAGATCTGAGAGCCTATATCTTGCCTTGACATGTTCCTTTAGTGCCATTATCTGACCATTCATTTCCCCAGGGTTGTGGATGTAATCTTTCAGCTTAACGCACACTGTCCTTTTCATGATCTTTCTATCGTCCTCTGGCACCAGATTTGTTCTGACATTCGAGTTGCAAGATAGTTCCCTGAACGGTCTCCTCGATACTGCAATTTTCTCAAGTTCTTCACCTCCTCGCACTTCCTGCTGATCCAGGTTGTATGTACCTGATGAGGGATCCGTATGCAGCTCCCTGTCGCGGTGTCTCATATTCTCTTCCGCCAGTATCATGCACAGACTATCTTGGTCGTCGCTGCTGCCCTCCGAATCTTCATCCCATTCTTCACACTCCCCGGACAATTTTTTTCTCCAACATCTTCTTCTTCTGTGGGCCACTCCCCGGACTCTTGACCCGTTCCAAGGTATTCAGCTTCCTCCTTAAACGCCACTTTCTTTTTCCTAACCCGAGTCCGCTCAAGTATGTCATCAGGGATTTTGTCCACCAGTGACTGCACAATTTCTTTCCCGTCAGGATTCCTCTCTTCTGAGGTGTTTTCGTCGCCGACTGTCTCACTCTTTCGCAGTATCGTGACTTCCGGGTCCTCCTTGCCCTTTCCTTCGATCACGGGTTTATCATCTGCGAGTTTCTCGAGTAATCTCATCAAGTCCTCATCTATCTTTGCTTCTCCAGTTTCTACCTGGTTGAGATCATAGCCCTTCGCCTTGAGTGTCTCTCTCACAATTTTTGACTTGAGCATTATCCCTATCGGCATCCCTCGGGTCTTTTTCAAGATTTTTTTCTCTGGAGGCTCTTTTGGTAATTCGGGGTGATCTTGTATCGGTTGGCCTGACTTGTCGAGCCATCTCGTGAGAGGACGTTTCCTTATCCATGAAGGAGAAGCCCTCTTTTATTTCTGGCCTATTCGCCTCCCTCTGTTCCTGTCTCTCGTAGAACTCCGTCTTCTTACTCAAGCTATCGGAATTTTGATGTTTTTCCCTCGTTCTCTGCTCAATTATCATGTTGTACCCGTCCAGGCGAACTATCTACCTCCCAATGTAGCTTTGGTCCATTGAGTACGTCTTCAGCCAGCTGAGTGCCCTGTTGTCGACTCGCAGCTTGAATGGCTCACTGCCTAGGTATGCTCTATATTTCTCGACAAAGGTAACCACCGCGAACATCTCCGCTTTCGGCGCCCCGTACTTCATTTCTGTGTCACTCAAGACTTTACTCCCGTATGCTATTGGTCTTAAGACTGTCCTCCCGTTCCAATCTTGTTCTTGACGGAGAATCCCAGAAATCGCGACTACCGACGCATCCGTATCCAGCACGTACATCCCTTTCTCCGTTAGCATCCCTTACACTGGTGCCTCGCTCAACTCTTTCTTTATTCTCTGGAATGATTCTTCAGCTGCGTTGCTCCACGTGAACTTCTTGCCTTTGTGTCTCATTAATTGTTGCATCGGGTATACTTTATCCGCGTAACCCTTGATGAATTCCCTGTAATAGTTCGCAAAACCCAGAAAGCTCATCAAATGGTGTTCCGTTTTTGGCGATTTCCAAGTTAGCACTGCTTCAACTGCATCTGGATCTGGTCTGATGCCGTGCCTGTCCACCATCCTCCCCAAGTATTTTATCGAATCCTTGAGTATTTCGCACTTTGATGGTTTGCACTTTCGCCCCGACCTTTTCATGCATGCAAACACCTCATCCAGTCATTCGATGTGATCTTCCAGTGTAGGCGTCGCTATTACCACGTCATCCACGTAGCACATTACCAGATTGCCATACTTCTTTGTCACACCTATCAATGCATGTGCCATCAACCGTTGAAATGTAGCCGTGGCATTGCAAAGACCAAACGGCATCCGTTTCCATTGAAACAGCCCAACTCGCAGGCGAACCCTGTTTTGTCTCAGTCCTGCTTCCTCAACGGGACCTGGCAAAAGGCCGAACCTAAATCAAGAGTCGTAAGAAAATTTTATATCACCTAACTTCGAGAGGCTCTCATCAATCCTAGGTATGGGATAGGCATCCTTCACCGTGACGGAGTTCAGGTACCGAAAGTCACAACAAAACCTCAATTGGTCGCCTTTCTTTTTGGCCATCACTACTCCACACGCCCACGGTGATTTGAATGGTTCTATCATGTCATAATCTAGTAGTGTCTCTATCTCTTTCCTACACGCATCCGATTTGTGTAGGGTCATGCGCCTCGCCCCCTCCCTGTGCGGTACCGCGGACTCCTCAAGCTCTATTTCATGTTCAACAAAATTACAACATCCAATGTCTGCCTTATGTCTCGAAAAAACTTCCTCGTTCCGTTCTAGTACGTCCTTGATGGCCTCGAGTTGTTCGTCCGTTACCTTACCCCTCAAGTGCTCTATTTCCGGTAAAACTGGTTTATCCATTTCCATCTCCTCTAGAGTTGGTCTTTCTGGGAAATTTGAACAGCTCGAAAATCCATCGTCTGTCTCTGACTTAAGTGATTTTACAAGACCTGATGAACCTTTTATTTTCTTCAATCGTCTCAAGATACAAATTTTGTCCCTATGATTGGGACAATCAATAACTTCATTCTGTTTGGGATTTTCAGTCATTTCATATCGAGTTTTCACGGCTAAAGCATATCCCAGCTTCCTTCCCCTTTGTATCGTGATGGGTATATCAAGAGTATTCAACAAGACACTGATGCAGAGGCCGCTCTTGGTTATCGAGAAGGATCTTCCTAAAACAGCAGCACTTTGACTATTAGGATTTGGGATTATGCATACTGGCTTGTTATCACTTAGTTCATTATGGTTTTTCTTTCGTTAGCTTGCAATTGCCGCTTCGTTCGCTTTCAGGCTCACCCTCCTACTCAAGAATACCGGTGCTTTATTTTCATTCGCCATTATTAAATTTACCGGTTTAATTGCGTACATCCTATCCGGGTTCCGTATCCTGAAGATAGCATTGTTTAAATCAATCGTTACGTCGAAGTTCCTGATGAAGTCTCTGCCTAAAATGAATTGGTCAGACTCATCTAGTTTTTCTACAACGAGAAAACTCATCCACAGGTTGCGTTCCCCAAGGTTTAGGGCTATTATTGGTGTTCTGCCTAGCACCCGCAGCGCCCCTTTGTTTGCAGCTAAAAGCCGTATTCTCGAGTCTATCAAATCATCCTCGATGAAACCCATTCGCTCCTAAGTTTCAATTGGTATAACACTCAAGACTGCTCCCGTATCAAGTAACCCGCGTAATTGAATCTTCTTGCCACATATGTCAAGCACGTGTGCTGATACATCTGCCTCCGTCACGATGTGCAACGCATCTTCTTCCAACATGGCGCAGTGTCCTCCTTCTTTATTCTCTGGAATGATTCTTCCGCCGCGTTGTTCCACGTGAAGTTCTTGCCTTTGTGCCTCATCAGTTGTTGCATCGGGTATAACTTGTCCGCGTAGCCCTTGATGAACTCCCTGTAATAGTTCGCAAAACCCAGGAAGCTCATCAATTGATGTTCCGTCTTTGGCGATTTCCAAGTCAGAACCGCTTCTGCTGCATCTGGGTCTGGTCTGATGCCATGCCTGTCCACGATCCTTCCCAAGTATTTGAGTCCTTGAGTATCTCGCACTTTGACGGTTTTGCACTTTAGTCCCGACCTCTTCATACATGCAAACACCTCGTCTAGTCGCTCGATAAGGTCCTCCAGTGTAGGCGTCGCAATTACCACGCCATCCACGTAGCACATTACCAGGTTGCCGTATTTCTTTGTCACACCTATCAATGCGTGTGCCATCAACCGTAGAAATGTAGCCGCATTGCAAAGACCAAACGGCATCCGATTCCATTGAAACAGCCCCAGCTCGCAGGCGAACCCCGTTTTGTCCCTGTCCTGCTTCCTCAGTGGGACCTGCCAGAAAGCCGATCCTAAATCAAGAGTCGTAAAAAATTTTGCATCACCTATTTTCGAGAGGTTCTCATCAATTCTAGGTATGGGATAGGCATCTTTCATCGTGACGGAGTTCAGATACCGAAAGTCACAACAAAACCTCAATTGGTCGCCTTTTTTTTTGGACATCACTACTCCACACGTCCATGGTGATTTGGATGGTTCTATCATATCATACTCTAGTAAGGTATCTATTTCTTTTCTACATGCATCCGATTTGTGCGGGGTCATGCGCCTCGCCCCCTCCCTATGCGGTACCGCAGATTCCTCAAGCTCTATTTCATGTTCAACGAAATTACAATATCCACTGTCTGCCTTATTTCGAAAAACGTCCTCGTTCCGCTCTAGCACGTCCTTGATGGCCTCGAGCTGTTCATCTGTTACCTTACCCCTTAAATGCTCTATTTCAGGTAAAACTAGTTTATCCATTTCCATTTCCTCTAGTATTGGTCTTTCAGGGAAAATTGAACAACTCGATAGTCCATCATCTGTCTCTGACTTAAGTGACTTTACAAGACCTGGTGAACTTTTTATTTTATTCAATCGTCTCAAGAAACAAATCTTGTCCCTGTGATTGGGACATTCAATTATTTCATTCTCCTTTACATTTTCAGTCATTTCATATCGAGTTTTCACGGGTAAGGCATATCCCAACTTCCTTCCCATCTGGATTGTTATGGTTATGTCAAGTGTATTCAACAAGACACTGACGCAGAGACCGCTCTTGGTTATCGAGAAGGATCTTCCTAAAACAGCAGCACTTTGACTGTTTGGATTTGGAACTATGCATACTTGCTTACTATCAATTAGTTCATTATAATTTTTCATCCGTAAGCCTACAATTGCCGCTTCGTTCGCTTTTAGACTTACCCTTCTACTCAAGAACACCGGCACTTTATTCTCATTTGCCATTTTCAGATTTACCGGTTTAATTACGTACTTCCTATACGGGTTTCGAATCCTGAACATGGCATTGTTTAGATCAATCGTTACGTCGAAGTTCCTGATGAAGTCTCTGCCTAAAATGAACTGGTCAGACTCGTCTAGGTTTTCCACCACTAGAAAGCTCATCCACAGGTTGCGTTCCCCTAGATTTAGGGCTATTATTGGTGTTCTGCCAAGTACCCGCAGCGCCCCTTCGTTCGCAGCTGATAGCCGTATTCTTGAGTCTATCAAGTCCTCTTTGTCAAAACCCATTCGTTCCCAAGTTTCGATTGGTATAACACTCAAGACCGCTCCCGTATCAAGTAACCCACGTAACTGAGTCTTTTTGCCACTTATGTCAAGCACATGTGCTGACACGTCCACTTCCGTCCCGATGTGCATTGCATCTTCTTCCAGCATGGCACAGTGTCCAATCGATCTCACTTTTAGTTCTTCTTTGCTCACGTAGATCTGCCCCACTAGATCTTCATCACATGTTATCATGGTTTTCGTATATACTTTTATCCCATCTATGTTTAGCATCACCTCATGCGGACCATAAGCTTCTGTATATCTGTTCTCAACACGGACTGACTTGCTGCCACCTCTTGTGAGTAGCGCCCTCAAGGCTCTAGACGTCGTCTGTGGGCTTATCGCACTCAAGTAATCTGCGTACACGTCAATGTGCATTATTGTCTGATCGCTTGGTTCGTTCAAGTTCCTCGTAACTGCATGGCCGCCCACAGTGGTTAATGACATTATCCTGGCTCCGATCTTTGTTATGCCGAATGGCTTTCCCGTCACAATTTTCAGAGTGTTGCAATTTCCACTCTTTTTCGACCCTGCTGCGGCTTCTGGCACCGGCACCGACCAACCTAACATCTCATTTAACTTCTGCTTCTCGATCTCCTGTGTCAATCGTTGCTCTATTTCCTTCGTCGCTAGGTCGTGTTTGACTTTGTTGATAGCCTCTGCCACCACCTTCTCGTAATTTATCTCTAGGGCATTCCTGGCCGTGGCCTCTATTGCACTGTTGACTTGCGTTACAGCTTTCACCGTCTTCGTTGGCAGTTCCGCATTCAGTGCTTCCGAATTTTTTGTTTCAAACTCGGTTTGTCTGTTTCTCTGGTTCTGCACCGCCGCTAATGCCAACTAATGCTTTTGGGTGACTCTGGTTCTTTACTGCCTCCCAAAACAAAGGACAGTCCATCCTGAAGTGTCCCTCTTGATTGCAGAAGAAACATCTAGCACCTATCTTGATGATCAAGCCACTATAATACTCATGTTCCTCCATCTGGCTCATATCTTCCTCATCGGGTGCATATCCCAGACTCTTCATGCCCTGTTTGTATGTTGTGCAATCCGCCACGTGATGATCAGCTGACCCGCAGTTTGCGCATGATCTACGTTTGTCCATGTCATCTCTTGGCTTGTACCATGACGACCTTTGTGGATGACTCCCCCTTGCATATTCCTGTTATCCGAATATGAGTACTTCTTGGGTTCCATTAGCATGTACTCTCTTGACTTCTGTCTCATTTCTTCTAGAGTCGGTGCGTTATCTTTCGACAGTGTATAGTACGTTGCTAACAGTGTTCTCAAGTCGTCACTTTTCACCCCACCGATGAACTTCGAGGCGATGCTAAATTTCCTCCTATTTGTTGACTCTTCAGGATCACTCCTTCGTCTCAAGCTCTCGAGATCAGCTAGGAACCGATCAATTGATTCATCGTCCCTTTGCCTTCTTTTTTCGAATCTCATCATCGCTTGGTGACCCTTCATGCCTGACCCGAATCGATTCAACAATATCTCGAAGATCTTGTCCGCTGTGTCGCGTTCCTCTTCTTTCTTTGCAACTACGCATTTCAATGCCGTGCCTTCTAAGTTACTGAGTGTCGCTATGCAGGCTTATCTCTCGTCGTTCAAGTTGTCCTGTTCCAAATGTAGTCTCATGACTTCTACCCAAGTATCGATGCATCCGTCTGAGTCATCCTTAAATTCTTTTGGCTTCTTGAAGGTTATCCTGGATTTGCCACCTCCTCTCTCACTCGATTCAGTGTTTCTCGTAGCGAACGCTTCCAATGTTCTGTTCATCATTTCCCAGGTGCTAGCCCAAGTCATAGCATCAGGTCCCGCATTATTGTAGGTCGTGGAATCCCCTGGACCACTCGTCGTATTTGCGGTTCTACTTTTCATAATTGTCTTGCCCCCCCCCCCGGTGCTGTGCTCGCTGCATCCCGGGGTAATGGTAACGGTGTTGACTGCCTTTTGTTCCGTTGTGGTTCCACGAAATCAACTCTGTTACCTTGCGTTCGATCCGTTACCGGTCTGTCTTGTAATGTAGAGTTTCTCAAGATAGCATCTAGTTTTTCCTGTATGGCACATGAACTCTCGGCCTGATCTCTTCTCGTGTTTGTTGTATCTTAATTCCTTCTTTATCACCTCTCTATCCTCCTCGCTGTGCTTTAGTTTCTTGTCGATCTGATCTAGCTTCGCCATCAGATCACCCAGCTCAAGATAAGTTGTTGTTTCATGGTCAGCTTTCGCCATAATGTTGGCTGCTGTCCCATGTTTAACCTGGTCGTCGTCTTGGTTGGCCTCTGTCGTTATCGTGGAAACTGTTCCAAATGTTTTGCCTTTCTCGGCTTTCGGTTCTCCCGTCACTAGGTCTCTTGACTTTATCCCGACCATCATTGCTATCCTCTCTGTAAATTATGTTCTTTTTACTTGAGACTTGTCCATCACTGTTTCTGGAGTGTTGCCCGTTGTGTCTTCCACAGTGTCTATCGGCGAGAATTCCATCGATTTTTGATTCTGTTCCTCTGCATTCAGCATCGGTGTCGACTCCGTCGTCTTCTTCTCTACCTCAACAACACTCTGGTCTGGTGTTTCTAGGTCAATCTCAATGGCGGGTTCCGTTTGTACCCCTTCCGCGCCCTCTTTCGTTTTGTTCTCTTTTGAACTTCTTGTGTTGACCATACTCCCTGAAAAGTTCTTCCTTGTTATTTTTGGGCCAACCGTTGTGATTTTCATTGCGACGAGTTATATTTTGTCTTTGATTCCGTAGCCGTTTTTTCAGCTATCGGTACCCTGCTCCGCCTCATGATTTTTATTTACAATTATTTCTATTTTCAATATTACTATTTACAAAATACTATTCTAAGAATAAAAATTTTTGATAATAAATATATTAATAAGGAAAGACAAAGTTCCTATTCCCTTTAAGATTTATTAAAATTTTACCAATTCGTGATCCCAGCAGAATCCGATCTATCGCGATTTAACGTTCCGATTAGTCCTATTGCTTTTGATTTAGTTTTTTCGACCTATCTTAAGACCCTTTAGTACCGTCACACCACTTCGTTGTACTGTCCCAACATTTCTATGTACTGTCTCAACACTTCTATGTTTTGTCCCAACACTTCTATGTACTGTCCCAAGACTTTTTGTTTCTGTCCCAAGACTTTCTGGTACTGTCCCAAGACTTTCCGGCACCGTCCCAAGACTTTCTGTTACTGTCTCAAGACTGCCTGTCCCAAGACTGCCTGTCCCAAGACTGCCTGTCCCAAGACTGCCTGTCCCAAGACTGCCTGTCCCAAGACTGCCTGTCCCAAGACTGCTTGTCCCAAGACTGCCTGTCCCAAGACTGCCTGTCCCAAGACTACCTGTCTCAAGACTGCCTGTCCCAAGACTGCCTGTCCCAAGGCTGCCTGTCCCAAGACTGCCTGTTCCAAGACTGCCTGTCACAAGACTGCCTGTTCCAAGACTGCCTGTCCCAAGACTGCCTGTCCCAAGACTGCCTGTCCCAAGACTGCCTGTCCCAAGACTGCCTGTCCCAAGACTGCCTGTCCCAGAGTGTCTGTCCCAAGACTGCCTTGAACCACTGTACCTTGTACCACCACTCGAGCTCTAGTAAAAATTTTCCCAAAAAAACCCAACCTTACTGGCCAAAAGTTATAATCACCAACACCCTTGTATTTATTTCCCTTTTAATATTTCGACGCAAGTTGAAACCTAACTTGTTCTAGGTGTCTTGTGATCACCTGTTTGTCCAAAACCGATTAAAACTTTCTTCTCCAAAAGCGTCATAAATTTAACAGAGAGAAAAAAAATGAATTTGGTTTAAAAAAAATGTACCCACCTAAAATTCAAAGGTGACTTGTGTCAACCCTTTATCTGAACAACAACAAAAAAAATGTCTGGTACCTGATTGCCACGCGTTCTCCTCCCCCCTGCTAGCGATCTTATGGGGTATCACAAAAGCTGTCTATGTCCGTTCACCCCTCCCGATCCTCCCGATCCGACCAGGGTACCTATCTTACTTCGATTTTAAATTCGGATATCCGCTTCTTATAACCGACGCGTGTAAGAATCTAATGTAACTAAATCGACGATGCCGATCAATTAGTTACTCTAATATGTCCCCCCTTTTTACACTTTACAACCACCAACCTCTAACCTAACCAGCCCCCCTTCTTACCTCCCCCTCTTTAGCCCCCCTCTTAAGCCGAAAATTCCCTTAAGCGCCGGGTGCTAATCCTCTCGAGAGAAAACCGTAGACCTGTTTCCAGGCCTGCTTGAGTAAAAACTTCCTCAAAACAATGGGGTTCCGCTTATCCAATTTTACACTTATCTCCTATAGTGTAATGTGGATTTTAACGATACCCGATTGACCAACTTGAGAACACCCCCGTCCTATCTTGTTGCTCTGACCGTGCTGGCTGTTTCCTTGACTTGTCCTGCAGCTGATCACCTGCACCACTTTCCCACTTGGCTGGTCACCTGTTCCAGTCAAGTCTCCTAATGCTCCAGCTAAGTCCCTGTGAACCACTTTCCCACTCGACTGGTCACCTGTTCCAGTCAAGTCTCCTAATGGTCCAGCTAAGTCCCTGTGAACCACTCTCCCACTCGACTGGCCACCTGTTCCAGTCAAGTCTCCTAATGGTCCAGCTAAGTTGCAAGCTATCTGAAAACCCTTTACAACGCCCCACCTTCAGATTGCTGAAATGATCGAAACGATCGGTCTTTTGAAAAAACAGTATATGTATACTACTTAATTAATATAAAGGTTTGATCCAACTAATTTGGTGTCAAAGTCACTATCATTTTTTGTTTTTTATTTTTTGTTCCTTTTTCTGTTCTTTTTCGGTTTTTGTTTCTCTTTTTGTCTTTTGCTCGTTTTTTCGTCCGCCCTAGTTACCCCCCCCCCCCCCTTACTCGGTTAGGTAAGCCTCGTTCGGAGAGCGTACCATGAAGTTTTCACGAGTTTCCTTAAAAAGCTATCACGGTACAACCGGAACGTTTACACGTTCCCGCTGAACCGTACCACCGGTACTCTAGAATGGGCATGTAGCCCGGAGCTGCGTCAAGTGGGTTCCACTCCGTAGTCATGTTGTCGTAAAAACACCCAGGAGCGCCATAAAAACACTATGTAACAGTCGCCTACTTCGGTCACATATGAGGCTTAAGAAGAATAGGCCCTATAACCATTGGCTCAAGAGTCAGGGACAATATCTCTCGTGTTTTTCTACCTCAAAACGGTCGGATCCAATTCGGTTTGCTTGCGACATGAAACTAAAAACCCATTACAGCTCAAAGACCACTACCAAAACACCCCCCCCCCCCCCCCCCCACTCTAGAAAATAAGAACGTCCCCATACTTAGGTCTCAAAATACCCAAAATACACGAACGCCGTTAAAAACAGGGTCGTAACAATCAGCCCAGTTACTTTTTATTAGACAGTGAAACTTTGATCCATTTCAGATGGATCAACCTAAAACTAGCCTTATATCAACATAACAATCATAAAACACACTCAAGAAAACTAAATTGAGAACTCGGCACACTCGAGAATTAGAGGTAACTAAATTAATGAGCAACTCGAGAATTAAGTATGATAATTTGAGAAGTTCAATACTAATTGGTTTCAATAAGGAAAACAAATTTTGACTCTAGTAATGAAGTTTTTGTCTGAACCATTGGGACACCCCAGCTGTCCACCTTTCCACTGAGGGTTCACTCTAGTTCAACTCGAATAATCGTGTTCTTCTTTCGCAATCGTTTCTTCTCCTATTTCAGGATAAGACGGCTCTACTCGCGTTTATTTTGTATCTGGAAATTGCGAATAGCCATTTCCCGCTGCTTTTCAGGTACTTTCCCGCGATTGTAAATCGGAAAATCTGATCTTCTATTTCTGAGATTTTTTAGTTTCCGCCAGAAAGTTGAGCATGACAGGCTCCATTCAATTTTAGAAAAATTGAAATTCCTCCCAAAATTACGTATTTTGTGTTCCTGAAGGTCAAACTTCCAAATATGACCGACTGGCACAAAGATCAACACCCGGGACAAGGAAGTTTTTCCGGGGAGTCTGATGTAGATGAAAAAGTTCCTGATGAGAAGCAGTACCTGGAGAATAAAGTTTTGTCCGGAGAGTTCAGATGGATGCGAAGAAGGCACAGAACTGACCCAGGAGATGGTGCAGACTCCGTTACAGACTCTTCAACAGATGACAATTCCCGAAACTCAGGAATTGACACCTACTCAGACAGGAACTCGAGCTCGGGATCGGAACCGTCAGATCTAGCGATCCACACACTACTAGTGGAAACTCGAGCAAGGGATCTGGATAGAGAGGTATACCAGTACCCTTACAGTGATCGCTACCTCATACCAGGTGAAAGAGTCTTCGATAACGCAGCGGTTGATCTGCAAACAATAGCGGTATCGAAACGTTCGATGAGTCTGTTGCCACAAAAAGAGGTAGTCAGGACTGATCTTCAGCCATTCGGACAGGAAACACAGCCATTGGCAAAGATTTGGTGCGTTAAGATGGAAGAAGATACGCATCAGCCCAATGAGCTGAATAGTCAGATGAGGGTCATGAAGACGTACTTGAAGGCGAGATACAGACTCTCGGATCTACTAATAGCGCAGAGAAATGACCGCATGACAAGCAACCTGAAAAGGTGCATCGAAAATGGTTCTCCGGACAAAGGATACCTCGAGGAAGACAGTTACCGCATTCTGAGACAGTATTTTATGCAGAAAGAGGGAAGGTTATACTTGAACAAGGACGGGATTGTGGCTTGCAAGTGAAGAGAAGAAGACAAAGTCCTATACAAGTATATTGCGATAGTGTTGCGGCAACTCTATCAAACAGAACTCTTATTCAGGTCGCATGATCAGATGGGCCATCAGGGGATCGACAAAGTATATCAGAGGATCCTGAAGCGCTTTGAGTGGCCTGGAATGAAAAAGGCATGCGAGAAGTGGGTAACAGCATGTCTGTCATACCAACAGGTCAAGGATCCAAGGAAATTGCAATTTCCTTTACAATTGATCGAGTCGTCTGAATTCAACGAGGTGGTGCAGATAGATCATCAAAAGATATGCATGACAGACAGTGGTTATAATCAAATCTTGGTCATTATTGATCACTTTACGATGTATGTAGAGGCCGTGCCCTGCATAACTGCCTCAGCGGAAGAGACGTGCGACCACCGGATCAATACGTGGATAGCGAGACATGGTTGTCCGATGACGTTTCAATCGGATAACGGAACAGCTTTCGTAGGAGAACTCACGAAAAAGCTAATGAGACGCTCACAGGTTGCTCAAGCTCACTCCACGACATACCATCCCCAGACAAATGGCTTAGTGGAAAGGCAGAATCGAACGTTAGTGTCGATGCTGAGGGTATATTGTTCCAGGTACATGACCGATTGGGACAGATATCTTCCACAGGTGATGGGAGCTTACAATAGCACGCAACCTTCCACCACCGGAGTTATTCCACATTTGATGCTAACGGGGCACGAGAAGTCTTTGCCCTTGAATTTCTTCTACCCAGAGTATGAGGGTAAGAAGACGTCACCACAGGTCTATGTAAGGGATGTAATAAGACGTAAGGCAAGGCAGAGGGAAATATCTGACAAGAAAGCAGCTGATGCAAAAGCTTATTCGGTAGGGGACTACGTATGGGTATTTCAGAACGTCATACCACCGAAAGGAACGTAAAGCTCGTAAAAGCTCCTAAAAAAGTGGAGGGGACCCTTCATGATTACGGAGGTGCACCAGGAGGGACGCTTCTATAGACTGAGTACTGGCCGAGCCGCTCATTACAAAAACATTAAGCCACACAATCCATCGACAGAAGACTGGTGTATACCTGCAGACATGGAAGAGGGGGTTTATCTAATGATAGACCCTGCTTGTGAGGTCAACGAGAAGGGCACCAGGGAAAAGAACGATGGAAATGAAGTCATAGAGGAAGGGACAAGTACACCACTGGACCTGGACCCAAATGAGGTGATTGAAGCAGACGATGAAACTTTACCCTACGCAGAAGAGGACTGACAAGACACTGAACACAGGGAGGTTCCCAGGAACTTGGAACTGGATCTTCCGTTCACGATACAGACTCGACAGAATGACAGGACAAGATCCAAGAAGAAATATAACCCTTATGGCGACGACTTTGTAGTGGACAGGATAGATCTAAAGAAGATAGTGGAAGAAGTAGAAGGTCTAGAAGATATAATTATGTCACAGGATATTGACATAGTCGATGATCACGACGAGGAATGGATCGAGGACCGGTCGAAACCCGAGGTAGAATTCGACGACGAGCAACAGCAATCCTACGAACAAGAGTTGACGAATCTGCGTGTCTTGGAGTGGTTGAAGGGAATGACTTCGGACCCAAAGGAGACCAGTGTCACGATTCAAGATGTAGATCTTGAAAGCATGAAATACAGGAAAACCGAACGAGAAGATCCTTCCTGGGCTGCCCAGGAGGGGCAACTACTCATTCTGGCTTCCAACCTCGACTTGATATTCGGTACGCGATCGACGGGGACGTCGATGGATATTTTTTTCCGGGGAGTGGGGGTAAGACTTACCCACAATAAAAAAAATATTATTAAAAAAATTAAGAATAGAAAGAGAGACAGAGATTTAGAAACGGAAACAGGCGAGGACCCTAAGAAACCGGACATAGGGAGGGTAGTTGAGTCATATTTTAACTTACCAAATGAATATTCAAGTAGCATAATACTAACAGAAAGCGATTTCATACTCACAAATAGAACATGTGCGATAGCAATCACAGCAGACATGAGTTTTAAGACAGCGTTAGCAGCAGATTTTAAGAGAGAATATAAAAACATAGAATTCCTTTGGAAGCAAAGACCAGGAATAGGGGGTGTAGCAGCCTTGCCTCCAGCGGCATCACAGATACCGGTAAAGTACTTATGCTTCTTGGTGACGAGGGCGACGGAGAAGCGGCACGTGGACCCAGAAAATCTAGTCTTGTCCTTGACGAGATTGAGAGACTTCCTCGTGGAAAGGGAAGTGAAGGAGCTTTCGCTTCCAGTGTACGATCCGGACAGAGGACGACTGCATCCACGGGAACTATACGCGAACTATACGCGCTGATACACGTAATCTTCTCTGATACTAATATACAAGTATACTTGCATAAGAAATATTAGTATAGGTAGAGTTTAGGTGGCATAGAAGGGGGCGTTATACTAAATTTGTGTTGTGTGTGATATGTGTTATGCGTTATGTTATGTGTTGTGTTATTAAGACATAAGGGTAAGAAGGAGTTAGTGACCAAGAAAAACTGAATGACGATCTTAGGAATAGATCCAAACTTTGAACTTTCCAATCTTAGGTCGAATTCCAATTTTTAGAAACTGATTGATTTTAGTAAATTTTAAGATCAAAACCTTTTTATCTGATTGTTTCAAATGAATTTTAATGCCAAACTAGTGCAAAGTTGACAAGTGTGAGAATCGTGACCTCTTTTCTAGATCCTGATTGATCATTTAATCACTCACTTGAGTTCAAATCGTTGAATCAATAATCAAATCAAAATCGAAAGAGAATGGTAGATTTCAACGTGGATGAATTGATGGACCTGGCAGAGGCATATGTAGGACCGATGGTAGATGCGATCTATCGTCGGCTAATGGATCGAGACTTCGCTCTGGAGAACCAAGAGGTAGTCATGTTGCTGAACGCCTCGATAAACATCTTGGGGCATGACAACCGTGGGGACCGCCCAACGGAAGTCCTATTGATGGCAGCATACGGAGAAATAGGAGTGCTAGACCGCCCGAACATGAGAGTGATGAGGTGGAGAAACGGGGCTCTCTCAGGGCGTGACTTGGCGAACGATCCTGGATTGGGAAGTTCGAGGACCTACAAACCAGGTGAGATGCCCTTGCCCACCAAGCCTAAGCCTGGACTGAGAACAATGCATCAAGAAATGAACAGCGAGGCTGCCTCGTCTATTTCACCACTGAGTGTAGCTGTGCCACCAAAGAGAGCGAGAGTAGAAGAGGAGGTTCAAACGCACGAAACCATGCGAGATCTAGATGGGATGAAAGGCGAGCTGGAGATGACTAGAAAGGAGCTGGACGAGATGACCAAAACCATGCTCACCATAGAAGAATATAGGGATGGGTGGAGGAAGTTGTTTGAATACTGTAACAAGAAGCGGGGTTAAGAGATAAGGCGCTTTAGCCGAGAATACAAGCTGCGATCGGAGCGTCTGTCGTTAACGGCAGCCGTAGAAAAAGTGATACCTACAAGGGGTATTCCTCGTGGGCAAAACCCGATGGAATCTTGACGCCTCGAAAAATGAGCCAGACTGTAGAAACGCGACTCCCAGCTGCAACTGGTCGAGTGAAAATCCCGGACCCGTGTGATACCTTAGGTGACCCAGTCGTGGAACAGACGACGAGACAGCTGGACGACTAGTGGCCAACAGGAATGCGCCAGGTTCCGGGGTGACTGCACCCTATGGAACAATCGACGACACGGGCAGAGTGCAACTTTCCCAAGACGCGATGACCAAAGAGGGAGTTATCGATGCAACGTTACAAACGAGGAGCTCGAAGGTCCCAGACAGGAAAATCCGAGGGACGCCGGCGAAGAAAGTGTCCCGAGTGATTGATTTACAGAAGAACAATCAGTTGAAGTATAACTTCACAGGAGTTCCGAATACGGATCCGAGAGCCTGCTTCAATCGAGCGACCTGGAACTCAGCAGTAAACCTGCAGCAACCGCCACTGGGGACATCACATCTGATACTGGGAGACAGATTGGTCAGAGTGCTCCAAAATTTGAGGACTTCCTGGATCACCACGGTGATGGCGTTTGGAGGTGCAACGATAGCCCAAGTATTTATGCTGGTGGAGCTGATGAACCCAGGCAGAATCCTAGTAGGGACGAACAACATCTCGAGAAGCTCAGATGAGGAAGAGGCACTGCGGGAATCGATGATGGTGTGCCTATTTACTACCCTATGGCAGAAGTTCAACTGCGCGGTACTGACCGTCTGCACTGCACCAATGAGTACGAATATGTTGACAGCGGCAGGGAGGAGACATAATGAAGAAGTAATCAGGTGGAACAACATCCTGAGGAATCTCGCGAGTTGGAAGGCCGGAAGGATGATCCTTATGGATATTGAGCATGAGCTGAGAGCTATGGATCACGCGAGAATGACTACTGACGGCATCCACTTTGGCAGCATCAAGGGACAAGCTTGGTTGAATAGAGTCTTTCAAGAGCGACTAGATGACATGGAAGTAGAACTCTTTGACACGGGAGTGCTGAAAAAGGAAGAGACACCGAACAAACCAGCAATTTCAACATTTGTGCCTCCTAACCTGGAAAAACGCTTGGGAGCGGTCCCAGCCAAGACCATCTATAAGCCGCAAAGCTCCAACGAACCCGGGCACAGAACGGATGTACAAGATCGATTGGGGGTAGCGCCTTTGAGGAGAACGGTCAATCCTAGACGAAGACTAGGGCCTGTCAACTCGACAGTGGAAACGACCAGCACCTCTAGATCGGCTACGAGATCAGAGACGACGAGCACCAGTCGAGAGGAGCGACGCCCAAACAGGAGCTATCTAATGTGGTCGAGACCAAAACCTTCTCCCTGGCACATATATAAAGATGATCTGATGAAACTGAATCTTCAGACGGTGAATTTTGCAGCAGGTGCCATGAGGATGCTGAATGGAGCGAGGTTATCTGTCAGCGGATTGTACTCGATAGCAGGAGTGGACTGGTTGATAGCTGCTGGCATGAATTTCAGCTCTACAACTGCCTTGAGGTTTAACGACCTAGAGGGACTGCCCTTGAACAATACAATGGGACCAGTGAATGCTAGACCGTTACAAGACGTAAAACTGAATCACGATGAAGGAAATCGAGAAGAGAGACCTGGAAGATTCTTGATAACGAGGGCGCCGATTGGACAACATGTGAAGATGTTCAGGCAGGTGAAAGCACCCCCAGGCCATGTGAAAGAAAGAGCATACCCGAAACAAGTGAATCAGGAAGGTGATGTTCAGAGATACGGTGGGTTGCAGGCGATAAAGAAAGACGAAACCATCTTTGCTGCATACGACCAGGCAGAAATGAGGATGGCCAAAATCATGATAGTCGCGAACTCAGACTTCGTACATACCTCCAAGTTTCGGTTTTGGCCTGACGTAATAATTTTGGCAGCTTTCGACCTGGATCTACCACAATCCGTGTCGATGGCGATCGGAGTGCAAAGGCAGACGGATATGAACCCAATCACGATTGCGTTCGCTGGCATCAATGACCATCTACACAGCAGAGGTTTCCTGAGCAGACTCAGAGAGCCTACGACATCCGGAAAACGCTGTATGGCCAGCGATAAAAGATATCCTCGAGTCGATGGGTGAAGTAGTAGATACCCTGAAAGAAGTTTCCTTCACCAGGATAACACCGAGAGCCGTGTTCGCGCTGTCTCCGGCGTATGCACATCTCCCAGATGGACTAAAGTTCGTGTATGCGATTGTGGCTTTGATCTCGGAAGGGAAATATGATGTGATGATATCGGCCACTAATCGCGAGATAGAAATGGAGAACCTGAGACCACTCAGGGCTGAACTACCTGCGGTGTGGTCGGATATCTCGAATGCGATGAGAGGATTCAAGGACCAATCACTACACATGCTAGTATTGGACGAAGTGCTGGGGTTGGAACTGTCCAACTTCAGTCGACAACTCAAGTTGAAGCCAGGAATAGATGACGACCATCGAGTAATTGTGGCGATTTCGAATGACTTATGGTTCCGAGGAATGGGCATAAAGGAGGAAGGGGAGAGAAGAAAGAAATCCAAGGATACAAGAGCTCACTTGGAAGCGATGGTTTTGAGAACCAAGCCAGGAGCTAATCAGTGGCTACACCTAACTCCTCGAGTAGCGGCATGGGGTGCGGATGCTTTTGAGCAAGGCCCAGTGATGATCAGGAAGATTCATGCATACCTGGTGAAGGAGGTGAACCTGGCCGAAAATGCCGAGGAGAAGGCAGCCGAGTTTGTAAACAGAGTGTGCCAAATTACCCTGGAAACTTTCTGGACTCACAAGGTGAAGGGAGAAGAAGGCTTTGAACGTACTGATAGCATGCTGGAAGGGCTGGGAGTCGGATGGACCGCGTCCTTCTTGGCAAACGTCTACCCGAAACTCTATCGATATTTGATAAAAGAATTCCTCCAAGCAGTGGTGGAAGTATCAATCGTTGAAATACTAGCCTTGTTTGTCACGTTTGGAGCAGAGAACTTCGTAAAAGGACCAATTGTGCTGCTCGCCGAAGGAATTCAGAACTTGCGGTTAGATGGACTTCTAACATTGATTGCGATAACACATAGAAACTTGGGAGGACTGATGAACTTGACACGCTACCCAGAGCAGATGAGAGAGAATGTGAGGAAGTTCGACGTGAAGAAAGCCACGGATTCTTGGAATAAGATAAGAGATTTGAGACATATCCTTATCAAGTCCTCCTTCAACAGAATCGCTTTGGAACAGGAGAAGATGAGACGATTGAGAGGGAGGAAGACGTGAGACGACATGTCGGGGGCATGCCCCTGCTAACTGACCTAAGCTTGGCTATGAGGACCGATCCCTTAGCGTTGATCAGAGGAGCCACGGAGTTTGTGACAGTGATCTATGGACCAGCAGTCACGTTTGCGTTCCCTGATGTTAAGGTGAAAGCGTACAGGAGGTCGGTGCTGCACCTGAACCTCATATCAGCAGTGGACGGGAGTGTGCTGAACTAGTGTGAGCAGCATTTATTGCGGGAACTCATTAGTGAAGATCTGTTGTTTGGAAAGATAGCAGAGCCTGAAATGAGGGTCGTCAACTTCGACGATCACTTTCCTGATCGTATTTGAGAAGTGGAGAGAGGGCACATTGAAGTATTTCCGAAGCTCTGGAATCTAAGGCCCTATGACAAGATGAATGGTGATACAACAAGAATTCCTCGTCTCACTACAGCATACCATAGAGTGAGAGAAGAGACGAAAGGCTGGGGTGATTACAAGAAGCTGCCGGAGGAAATCCCTGAGATCCATCTGATAAGAAGGATGTTGCTCGGAGCAGTCTCCGTAGTGCAAACTCCTAGGCTGAGAGTGTTTGAGACCATTGAAAGGAGGGTAGCGAAATTCTCGGAAACGATGGATCCGTGTTTTGTGGGCAGGAATACCGCAGTGTTACAGTATACGCGATTTGCTTATACGGATCAAGCGACGAGAAGCCGCATAAGCAATGCCGCGACTCCGAAGCCTGGAGCGTTTTACACGGAATGGGCAGAACTGAATTTGGCGCCTGTGAGGATCATAGGCAGAGCCGATTTACCAGAGGCCTCCCTGATTTTAACGAGTGTGAAACCAGAGTTAACGGTGGGAGGAACGCTACGGACGAGAACCTTCCTAGCACCATTCGGCTATGAGGAGATCAAAATAGTCTATGGAGAGGAGGAAGATCGATCAGCCGGCAGGCTAATCATACCGAAATTTCCGGAAAGTGTCAGAACGGAAGAGCAAGGGCCCTCAACTTTGAAAGATAGATCAAAGGAGATGATGGGCAGGGAGGAAGCCGTCGATGGCAAGAACCTATGCAAGAGGATCCTGATCAAGCAGAGAAAGGGGACGATAAAGCATCGACAGGAGGAATATCCAGCCTGGATTTCAATTTCCTCAGTGACTTTGAAAACAACGCCGACAGGTTGGGAAAGACTGAACCAGTAAACGAAAGTACTTCGACACTGGAACCTCCGTCGGCTTTTGTGGAAATGAACCGGAATTTGCCGGAGAGCAGCTCTCCGGGCAATTCCAAAGACAGAGAACAAAGACTCCTTATGGAATCACCAAGGAGAAGAAGGATAGAAGGCGCTGCCAGAGTACCCTTCTTGGGAACGTTATCCGAAGAAGAGTGGGAGGTGCATCACCGAGACCATGAAAGCACCGGGAGGTGCATCACTGAGACCATGACGGGATGTAGATTGGACAGAGTGGCCTTTATGGAAGAAGTCTGGACAGACGTTCAGAGCTACGGAACCCAGTCCATTTTGAAAGTGGGTCTCAACCGACCACTAATGCGGGAAATCCTTGACAAACTCGACGAGTGCGAAGGGAGATTGAGTGAGTTGTTGATCGACTCAGCCACTGACGAAAGTGAAGCAAACTCTCCTATCAAGATGACGCCGCAAGAAGATAAAGAAGAAGTGGTATATCTGTCGAGAACCAGGAAAGGAACGATGCGATCGAAATTGGTGATAGATAAGATTAATGAAATAAAGATGAAACTAGGCAGCAAAGTGATACCGAGGAGAGCGGAAAAAACTAAGGTGGTTTCTGAAATCTCGATAAAAGCTGTCAACTAGTAGCCCTGTTTTTAGGAGTGACCTTGTGGTCTGGAGATACTGTGTAAGGTTCGCCCGGAAGTACTTATCGACGGAAAATAGAGCTAAGCTATAAAACGACTGGCCAGCGTCTAAACAGAGCTCTACATGCTTTTCAACGTCTCTACCAAAGCCAGTTCTTTTGGTGGTCTTTCTAACATGGGGTCGACAAAAACGTTACTGTTCTCCGGCTTCGAGCATAACGCTCAATTTAACTTAATTACATGCAAAATTAGTGTGCTCATGGCTGGGTCTCAGTATCCCCAGACCACGAGGTCACTCCTAAAACAGGGCTACTACTACTTATTATATTACTATTGTTTTTGTTCAGTAGATAAAAATCATCTTCTCCGTCGAAGATGGATCAACCCTTTCCCCTAACTCCTAGCTTCTCATCGTCGTAAAATGAATTCAAATGTTAAATAAATTCAATTCAAGACATAACCGGGAAGCTAAAAGTATATATAAAACAGTTTCAGTTCAAATTCCGAGACCCCTCCGGATTCCTGAATCCGGGGAAATAACAACCTTATCTTCCTTCCGGAACGCTGTTTTTCTACACTTCACCGTTGTTGTGAACGGCCTTGCAACGATTGTAGCGACATAATCGTTGCAACTCGGAACGGTCTCTGCTAACTCTGCTATTCGTTGTTGTTTTTCTATCGCAATTCTCGTAGTTATCACTATCGCAACTATTGTTGTTCTGATTTTCTTCTGGTTTTCTTCCAAAATGGCGGTTTTTGCCGTTTCTCAGAAGTGCGATTTCTCAGTTGAATTTTTAAAAATTCAAAACACCAGAATATCTTGACCTTCACCGTTTGACTAATCGTCCCAATAACGTCACTAATCTCTCAAAACTGTCAATTCGGAAGGTTAGCTGCTAACTTTTCGAAATCGCCGAATCTGCATTTTTGTCCATTCTGGTCGAATGTCACATACTCCCCGGACAGCCCGGTCAATGTCCCCATTGAATCTCGCAAAGTTCGTAAAATTGGTACAATGTCAGCGAACAGAATTTACAAAATGCACGAAATTACTTTTATCCGCGTCATATTGACTCACTGCAGAATATAAATGGCATTGTACTACTCTACTAAAAACCTTCCAAAATATTTCACTAATCTGCACTTTGAGGATATGACTTAAGCTAAAACATCTTTTCTGACTTTCAATGTCAATGATTTAATACTTTTTCTCCTAGGTTTTAAAAGGTGTTAGTTTGCAGGACAGTCTTTGCCAACCAACAAGCTAAAATTATCCTACTATGCTTCTTCCCTTCGGAATTTTTAGTTGTTATTGGTCCTGAATATTAAAATTAAGGAACTCTGTGATTAGAAAGAACAATGAAACAATCTCCCTCTTCGAGAAATTACCCAAGCCTTTCATGTCACCACAAAGTGATCAGTTTTCCTAGTTGATTAAAAACAATCATGCAGGCTAGAATATTTAAATATAAGCTTTACTCAAATAAATAGTAGGTGTCTCTAAAGCCACTAACTAAAATCAAAATGCAAATTTATAAATGCAACAAATTCTTTAATGCTCAAAACTCAACTAAATGTTTTCTTTCAGTTTTCAATTACAACTTGGTTGCTTAGTTTCTCACTTGAGTTTTTGTTACACACATAAAACAATTCTGAGTTTTAACTTCTTCTCTCTTGTCACTTCTTTGTTTCTTCTTTTTTCGTCGTTTAGAAGTTCTAAAACTTCTAAATACTTCTAATTTTCTTTCTTTTCGCATCTTGTTTTCCGGCCATTATTCAATGCTCCATCTCCTCCTCCTGCGACATTGACTCTGTACTTTTAGTTTCTGTGTCTTGCAACACATCGTTAGCTATTCTGACGCTGTTGGAAGCAGTCATCCAACACTTCTGCACTTCTACCCTTTGTTTACAACAAGGTAGGGGATCTACGTTAGATTGTCTGTTTCTGCAGAAGCTGTTGTGGAGACACAACGTCACGTTTCTCTCCAAATCTTCCTTCAACATCTCTTCTTTCTCTCTTCCATCACGTTCACTCATCCTGGAGATTCTCTTCACGGCGGTGGTCACTGCATTCCGATGAGTCACGAAAGCTCGCCTGAAAGCTCTTGCCCCAATGTCCAGCTGATATACACTGTACACTCTGCCGTGCTTCGACATATGCTTCTTGGCATACTCATACAATCATGCAGTCATGTTGGCTCTAAACCATGGCATCAGTCGTCTCCTTGCCGATTGGAATGTTTAGAATCTTGCACCTTGCCTCAAAAAGATCTAAATCTCTTAGATAATCCAATTTCTGCTATTGTTCTCTCGTCGGTGCCTCCTGTCTATTGTTCTCCTTCACATGAGCTTCCAGCCATCGTATCGCCATCATAACTCCAACTATCACTATTTTTATGGGCCGTGATGAGTCTGGTAAACCCATGGAGAGCAGCTTTCCAGAGTCCCAGCTCAACACCAGATTATTACGTTCGGGGTACCACCATGTTTGCAGCAAGCAATGGCAAGGAACTCGTCATGTGTCAACTTGATGCTCCTCCAATTACGCTTTCCCGAAGCTTCCAGTAGTGGTTCCACTTCCATCATCACTCGGTGGACTTCATCATTCTCGTCTACTGTGTTGTAATCTGTAACGGTTGATCCTCTCTGTTTTTGTCTTTCATGGTCACTGAAGTTCCCACTGACGTATCCCATGAACTTCTTTCCCAGTTTTGATTCTAACTCCTCCCCAGTTCTCTCCGGTACTGCCGAGAATATCCTGCACAGTAATTCATAAGACTTTTCCGACATTCTTGCTAGTCTTACACACTTTGACACTGAGAAGGCTTGATCCACGATCGTTCTCGTACTTTTTACATCCACAGCCACGAAATGCACTGAGTATCTGCTCTTACACATTGGAGCTAATGTCGATCCCACCAAATATTGCGCTCCCGATTGTCTGCGATAATCTTCACTGTGTCTGATGTTCATTTCCGCCTCGATCGCTTCCCTCCATTTTCCTATGTGCTTTTGCTCAGTTTGCAAAACTCCTGGGTACACTCCTGGGCCGTGACCATCTCATGTTTCTGTTCTAGATTCAATAGTGACTCTAAAGTAGCAAGCATACTGTAGAATCCTAGAGCCGTCACTAGATTCACCTCGGTTCTTCCATGACAATCTGCGATCAATTCCGTTTCCGTTTTCGCTTTCATCACAATGTTCCCAAACATTATTGTCAACTGCTGGTGTTGTCTCTCTAGAGTTTTCAGGCAATCCAGACTTCCACAAATGTGACCTTCCAGTACACAGATTTCTGCCAGACAGCTACCAGGTTTAACCCAGTCTTCTGGTCCCCAGCCAGGCAACTCCACTTTATCTTCCCCGTTGCTCTTAGAGGCTGTTGTCATCATATTGTATATGATATTAAGATCACGCAGGTTACAGTCCGCAATTAGTTCCCTCTGCACATCTTGTGTTGCAAGTAGTATTGAATCAGCATTGGGACTAGGACACCACGACGGTCTCATCAGTTCCCACACTACCATCAAGCTCGTTCTCAGTTATTCATCTGATAATCCCAACCCAAACTCCACTCGTTTGTCGGATTCTGGCACGGAAGGTGCAGCTACCTTTTCTTCTAATACTAGTCCCACTTCTTATGGTTGCAATTCTAGACGTCCAGAATCTTGGCAACACTGCTTGCTCGTAATCAAAGAAGTCATCGCGTATGTCTTCACTGAGAAACGGGTTGTACGCTATCCCTATGACTCCGGACACGTAACTGTATGACTTCTTTCTGATCGGTCCACAGTATTCATTGGGTTTCGGCAGTGCTCCCATAGGTTCCTTAGTGAGCTTCAGCTCCTCATTGGAGAATCTCCTGATTCTGTCTAATTTCATCATGTGTTCTAGTTCCACGGGCTCTTTCATGTTCACCCTCATTGGTTTGCTTTGATGTATATCCAGCAGTGCTAGCTAGAGTAAGGCTTTCGCTCGTTCATCACCTTCTCTCAGCATCTTGAAACAAGTATTCAATGCTGGCACTGAAATTTTCTCTATCATGAATCGGATGAAACAGAGAGCGTCTCTCCGCTTCGCGCACGCTACTGTCATTCCCTCTTGGATTATCAGATCCCTCATGATCGTCATCAGGAAGGCCTTTTCTTCTTTCGATCTCTTCCTTTGTTCTGAATCATATTCCTCGCGAGTCAGTCCGATCATGCACCAGGCGAACCTCAGTTGTAATTCAGTCCTCACGTAGGGTACTGCTATCAGAGCGTATCCTCGGTGCAGTCCTCATCTCTTCCTCAAAATACCGTAACACTACAGCTTTCCATGGAAGGCTCACCAATTGCTCGATCGTTTCTGCCTGCATCTCAGACGACGCTAGAGTCCCTTATGCTTTCTGCTTGAGGGTGGTGCCTTGCATCATTGTCTCCAGATAACCTTCCATGACACTCTTGTCTTCCAGAGCCATTAAATGTCATCTGGCCGAGTTTATGTACTCCAACATCTCCATGTATCCACCGGCGGGTTCATCTATTGATACAGTCTCTGACAGTGTCAGTAGGTTATATTCCACTGGGACCAGTTGTCCTACGACACTTCCCTTTCCGTGGTTCATGGGAGAGGGTTTGAAGTCTTTCATGGTACTCTCTCCACATTGGCTGAGTTTTTTCTAACGTTGCTCCAGTCAGAGTGCGGTCACTCCGTTTGGAGTTATAACCTGTCGACTTTAATCCTGCCATGAGAATGGGCGGCACCATTGCTACATCCGTTATTATTCTGTCTGTGCCAGGCAATCGATCATCACCTTGTCCCAAATCTATGACTTCTTCTACTCGTTTCCTTTTCGCTGAGTTGACAGCTTTTATCGATAATTCCGAATCCACCTTCGTTTTTCCCGCTCTCCTCGCTATCACTTTGCTTCCTAGTTTCATCTTCATCTCATTAATCTTATCAATCACCAACTTCGATCGCATCGTTCATTTCCTAGTTCTCGACATATATACAACTTCTCCACTATCCTCTTGCGGCGTCATCTTTATAGGAGAGTTTGCTTCACTTTCGTCAGTGGCTGAGTCGATCAACAACTCGCTCAATCTCCCATCACACTCGTCGAGTTTGTCAAGGACTTCCCTCATCAGTGGTCGGTTGAGACCTACTTTCAAAATGGACTGGGTTCCATAGCTCTGAATCACTGTCCAGACTTCTTCCATGAAGGCTACTCTGTCCAATCTACATCCCGTCCTATTTTCGTGGTCTCGGTGATGTACCTCCCACTCTTCTTTGGGTAATGTTCCCAAGAAGGGTACTCTGGCAGCGCCTTCTATCCTTCTTCTCTTTGGTGATTCCATGAGGAGTCATTGTTCATTGTCTTTAGAATTGCCCGGAGAGCTGCTCTTTGGCAAATTCCGTTTCATTTCTGCAAAAGCTGACGGAGGTTCCAGTGTCGAAGTACCTTTGTTTGCTGGTTCAGTCGTTTCCAACGCGTCTGCGTTGTTTTCAAAGTCACTGAGGAAGTTGAAATCCAGGCTGGATATTCCTCCTGTCGATGCTTTATCGTCCTCCTTCTCTGCTTGATCGGGACCCTCTTGCATAGGCTCCTCGGATCGACGGCTTCCTCCCTGCTCATCATCTCCTCCTGATGTATCTCTCGAACTTGAGGGTCTTTGCCTTTCAGCATTAGCCCCTTCCGGAAATTTCGGTATGGTTAGCCTGCCGGCTGATTTATCTTCCTCTTCTCCATGGACCACTTTGATTTCCTCATAGCCGAAGAGTGCCAGGAAGGTTCTCATCTGCAACGTTCCTCCCACTGTTAACTCCTGTTTCACATTGGTCAAAATCAGGGAGGCCTCAGAAAATTCGGCTTTGCTTCTCATCCTCATAGGCGCCAAATTCAGTTCCACCCATTCCCTGTCAAACGTTCCAGGCTTCGGAGTCGCGGCATTGCTTATGCGCTTTCTCGTCGCTTGATCCGTGTAAGCAAATCGCGTGTACTGTAACACTGCGGCATTTCTACCCACAAAACACAGATCCATCGTTTCCGAGAATTTCGCTACCCTCCTTTAATTGGTCGCAAACGCTCTCAACCTAGGAGTTTGTACTACGGAGACTACTCCGAGCAGCATCCTTCTTATCAGAGGGAATTCAGGGATTTCCTCT
>NW_026971180.1:0-27992 GCF_963678635.1 Symsagittifera roscoffensis
GCCAGCCTCTCCAATTTGACATTTTACGTCTCTTCTAAAGGCCCATTCTCTTGCTTAAATAATCTTAGCACATGTTGGAAAACCACCGGCAATATATAACGAGAACAAATATTTGGAGACAAATATTCTGACATTCTCAACAACTTGAATTTTTGTTCTATCAAAAGTTTGTGAAAGTTTTACCTAATTTGTTAGATAATGTTAGACAATTGCACTTGACTTACGAATCTAGTATGAAAATATGACGTCTCAAATCTCTGTTGTTTTCGAGATATCGGAATTTTTATGATTTTTTCGAAAAAGTCTTGATACTTTGAAATTTACAGAAAATTTTTTTCAAAAGTTTGTGAAATTTGCGACCATTTAATTAAAATGGCTGAAAAAATGTTGTCTCAAATCTTTGTATTTTTTGAGATATCGCGATTTAAATAATTTTTCGAAAAATTCTTGATACTTAAAATTTAAAACGTTTTTCATTGATTTGAAATTTTTACCCATTTGGAAAAATTGCTCTTAGACATTTGTACTAGGCTTGCAAATCAGGGCTGAAAATTTGAAATCTCAAATCCTAGTAGTTTTAGAGAAAATTTTAATAAACATTTAAAAACTTTTATTCACTAATAATTATAAAAAAACATATCATGAAGTTTTTTTATTGATATGCTTAATGGGTAGACTCTAAACGGACTCTAAAGGAAATTTGTTGCTCATATTGTTGGAATATTTTCTCCATTTCTTGTTTGTTAAAACTTATGGAGAAATAAATTCTTCTTCTTCTTTTTCTTGAAAATTTTCGAATCTGCTAAGTCTAAAAAAATTTTTGAGACTTAAGGGTACAATATCACTGGTATCGACCGTGACACAAGATATGATTATGCGTGTTGGTCGTATTGATTAAATCTTCACAATATTTAGATATCTCTCAACTCGAGGTCAACAGCTTGACACTTTCTTGAGCGAATGAGGTTCAATTCAACGCACTCTTTACTTTTTTTAGTTTAGTAATTCGTCTGATTATAACAAATGTATCTTTTTAGTTTTTTATGGCACAGTCAACTGATTCAAGTTTGCGGGAAATCGATTTTTTCTGGCCAAACCCCAAATGGAACAACAAGTTTGATTAATTTCAGCTGCAAAAACAGCAAAACAACGAAGTTTTGACAGCTTGCAAAACTAACTGGTAGAAGAAAAACGACACTTATGTGAACGCCCAGAGGAGCCAGAACTCGAACAGACATATAAGGTAACAGAGGTCAGAAAAAAGACGAAATGAAAATTTACAAAAACGCAAAAAAACGTCTTGGATAAAAAACGAAATCCGACTGCATGAAAAGATAAAAAGCGGCCAAAATACTCAGATCTGTATCAAGTTTAGTCCTCAAAACAGACGGCAAGCGCGTTAAAAAACCATAAATACCCGCGGTTAAAGATTTTGACTATCTAAGGTGCAAACTGTTCAATTGGAAACAAAACGATCTCAAATCGTACAAATAATTTTAGGTAGCAATTTCAGACTTAACAAAATTGTATGGCAACGTGGAATTTGCCAAACAAGACTGGAACACAAATGGCCATAAGTTTTAAAAATGGTCACTTGAATGTATGTTCGGCATAGGAGGTTGTTGGTAAAGTTTGTGAATAAGCAGGTTGTTTCGCAAAACTGTAAATCTAAATCAAGAAAACCAGCACTGAAAATGTAAATCGTCAGAATTGTCAATACATCCCAACGGGACGTAACATAACAGGTTTTCGCACCTTTGTTGGGTTGATGAAAGCGTGGTCTGAATATCGAAAAAGCGACATTGACGACTACTAAAAACTATCTACAATGAAAACGGCTCGAAGATGAAGAAACCATTAAATTTAAAATAAGGTTGTGAAAATCCAAGCTAGTGTTTTTAGCAAGCCCAGTTAGATTTTCAAAAGGAAAAAATTCAAAACAAAAATTATGAGACCCATTTCGGAGACTTTTTTTTGTAGATAACTAGTTTAGAGCATTGTAAGCGGATTCATTGACAATAGAATCAACATATTGGGAAAAATCGTGATCAGAGTGCAATTCAAATGGTGTTTGTTGTGTGTGTGTGTCTGTGTGGGGGGACCCCATTTTTCATAACCTCGCAACACAAACAAAACATAATCTGGAACAATAAACTGTCAAAGCTGAGTATTCAGTCAGTGACAATGCCTACAGCCGATATGCAACAAGAGTCTTCCTGAATCGTGTCTGTCAAATGTAAATTAAGACCTTGTTTTAACTTGTACAAATATTGGATTTTTTTAAATACAAAAACAAGCTGTCGGACCCAAAACTTCATCTATTTTCAATGCCCGTTTAAGCCAACTCGAATCAAGAGTAGACGAGTTTCACAAAAATAAAAGTAAGAGGTGAAAAAAAATTTAAAAAGATGAGAATAAACAGATATTCAAAAAATTTGTTAAACAAACAATTTTTTAAGAATGAAAACCAAATGCCAAACACGAATTAATCAATAACCAATCACTGCAATTAACAACCAAAACTTCGACGTTTAGTGTAACAAATTGGACTTAAGGAATGCGTATATTCATTTAAAGTTGGGCAAAGTAACCAGAAAAACCACTATGGTACTTTTCGCTTCTTAAACGACGTTTGTGGACTTGGCGATGAGCCCAGTCAACTCCAATGGGTCCAACGGGTCATGAAACTGCTTTTGAAAGTTATACTCTTCTCAAAAACAGAACTTAGGCGAATTTGTTGTAGCTTCCAAATTCGAAAAAAAACATGAGACCGTTATTAAAAAAGCAATGGATTACCATAAAAATTCAACCTGAATTGTTACAAAGCATAAACAATCGATAAATTACAAAATCATCTCGTTGAAAACCGAAGCCATGCCTAGCAGACTGAGAACTAGTTTTGAACAACGGGTCCTACTTTTGGGTCACCTACTCTTGGGTCACCATCGCTTTTGCAAAAACACCTCACGAAAAAAGTATTTGGCAGATGAGCGAGAAGTAGTATGGGCGACCAAACATGTTATTCATGACATGAATTTGTCTCACATTAATTATCACAAAATGCGGTAATTCTCAAACAGCTGGCTGCCGATTACTGCGTAATCAAACCCAATATTGCTCAACTGCTTCATAAAAGCTTTTTTATGGATGACTTTGTTCACTCGTTCAACGCGACACACGAGGCTAGAGACTCTACTACGCAACTAAAATCCTCCCTAAGACAGGGGATTCAACCTAACTAAGTTTGTATCTAACACTAATGACGCGATCTATATCACTGGTATCGACCGTGACACAAGATATGATTATGCGTGTTGGTCGTATTGATTAAATCTTCACAATATTTAGATATCTCTCAACTCGAGGTCAACAGCTTGACACTTTCTTGAGCGAATGAGGTTCAATTCAACGCACTCTTTACTTTTTTTAGTTTAGTAATTCGTCTGATTATAACAAATGTATCTTTTTAGTTTTTTATGGCACAGTCAACTGATTCAAGTTTGCGGGAAATCGATTTTTTCTGGCCAAACCCCAAATGGAACAACAAGTTTGATTAATTTCAGCTGCAAAAACAGCAAAACAACGAAGTTTTGACAGCTTGCAAGACTAACTGGTAGAAGAAAAACGACACTTATGTGAACGCCCAGAGGAGCCAGAACTCGAACAGACATATAAGGTAACAGAGGTCAGAAAAAAGACGAAATGAAAATTTACAAAAACGCAAAAAAACGTCTTGGATAAAAAACGAAATCCGACTGCATGAAAAGATAAAAAGCGGCCAAAATACTCAGATCTGTATCAAGTTTAGTCCTCAAAACAGACGGCAAGCGCGTTAAAAAACCATAAATACCCGCGGTTAAAGATTTTGACTATCTAAGGTGCAAACTGTTCAATTGGAAACAAAACGATCTCAAATCGTACAAATAATTTTAGGTAGCAATTTCAGACTTAACAAAATTGTATGGCAACGTGGAATTTGCCAAACAAGACTGGAACACAAATGGCCATAAGTTTTAAAAATGGTCACTTGAATGTATGTTCGGCATAGGAGGTTGTTGGTAAAGTTTGTGAATAAGCAGGTTGTTTCGCAAAACTGTAAATCTAAATCAAGAAAACCAGCACTGAAAATGTAAATCGTCAGAATTGTCAATACAACCCAACGGGACGTAACATAACAGGTTTTCGCACCTTTGTTGGGTTGATGAAAGCGTGGTCTGAATATCGAAAAAGCGACATTGACGACTACTAAAAACTATCTACAATGAAAACGGCTCGAAGATGAAGAAACCATTAAATTTAAAATAAGGTTGTGAAAATCCAAGCTAGTGTTTTTAGCAAGCCCAGTTAGATTTTCATTAGGAAAAAATTCAAAACAAAAATTATGAGACCCATTTCGGAGACTTTTTTTTGTAGATAACTAGTTTAGAGCATTGTAAGCGGATTCATTGACAATAGAATCAACATAATGGGAAAAATCGTGATCAGAGTGCAATTCAAATGGTGTTTGTTGTGTGTGTGGGTCTGTGTGGGGGGACCCCATTTTTCATAACCTCGCAACACAAACAAAACATAATCTGGAACAATAAACTGTCAAAGCTGAGTATTCAGTCAGTGACAATGCCTACAGCCGATATGCAACAAGAGTCTTCCTGAATCGTGTCTGTCAAATGTAAATTAAGACCTTGTTTTAACTTGTACAAATATTGGATTTTTTTAAATACAAAAACAAGCTGTCGGACCCAAAACTTCATCTATTTTCAATGCCCGTTTAAGCCAACTCGAATCAAGAGTAGACGAGTTTCACAAAAATAAAAGTAAGAGGTGAAAAAAAATTAAAAAAGATGAGAATAAACAGATATTCAAAAAATTTGTTAAACAAACAATTTTTTAAGAATGAAAACCAAATGCCAAACACGAATTAATCAATAACCAATCACTGCAATTAACAACCAAAACTTCGACGTTTAGTGTAACAAATTGGACTTAAGGAATGCGTATATTCATTTAAAGTTGGGCAAAGTAACCAGAAAAACCACTATGGTACTTTTCGCTTCTTAAACGACGTTTGTGGACTTGGCGATGAGCCCAGTCAACTCCAATGGGTCCAACGGGTCATGAAACTGCTTTTGAAAGTTATACTCTTCTCAAAAACAGAACTTAGGCGAATTTGTTGTAGCTTCCAAATTCGAAAAAAAAACATGAGACCGTTATTAAAAAAGCAATGGATTACCATAAAAATTCAACCTGAATTGTTACAAAGCATAAACAATCGATAAATTACAAAATCATCTCGTTGAAAACCGAAGCCATGCCTAGCAGACTGAGAACTAGTTTTGAACAACGGGTCCTACTTTTGGGTCACCTACTCTTGGGTCACCATCGCTTTTGCAAAAACACCTCACGAAAAAAGTATTTGGCAGATGAGCGAGAAGTAGTATGGGCGACCAAACATGTTATTCATGACATGAATTTGTCTCACATTAATTATCACAAAATGCGGTAATTCTCAAACAGCTGGCTGCCGATTACTGCGTAATCAAACCCAATATTGCTCAACTGCTTCATAAAAGCTTTTTTATGGATGACTTTGTTCACTCGTTCAACACGACACACGAGGCTAGAGACTCTACTACGCAACTAAAATCCTCCCTAAGACAGGGGATTCAACCTAACTAAGTTTGTATCTAACACTAATGACGCGATCTACTCCATTGATGGATGCGAAGTTTCTAGTAACGCTACAGTGCATCGGGTCCTGGGGGACAAATGCTACACAACTGACGATACGATATTCGTGCAACCAACAACCAAGGTAACTAATACTACATCATTTACACTCCGAACAGTTCTCTCTACAGTAGCAAGAATTTTTGACCCCTTAGGTATCCTAGCGCCGTTTGTCATAATCAGATAGTAATTCGTCTGATTATAACAAATGTATCTTTTTAGTTTTTTATGGCACAGTCAACTGATTCAAGTTTGCGGGAAATCGATTTTTTCTGGCCAAACCCCAAATGAAACAACAAGTTTGATTAATTTCAGCTGCAAAAACAGCAAAACAACGAAGTTTTGACAGCTTGCAAGACTAACTGGTAGAAGAAAAACGACACTTATGTGAACACCCAGAGGAGCCAGAACTCGAACAGACATATAAGGTAACAGAGGTCAGAAAAAAGACGAAATGAAAATTTACGAAAACGCAAAAAAACGTCTTGGATAAAAAACGAAATCCGAATGCATGAAAAGATAAAAAGCGGCCAAAATACTCAGATCTGTATCAAGTTCAGTCCTCAAAACAGACGGCAAGCGCGTTAAAAAACCATAAATACCCGCGGTTAAAGATTTTGACTATCTAAGGTGCAAACTGTTCAATTGGAAACAAAACGATCTCAAATCGTACAAATAATTTTAGGTAGCAATTTCAGACTTAACAAAATTGTATGGCAACGTGGAATTTGCCAAACAAGACTGGAACACAAATGGCCATAAGTTTTAAAAATGGTCACTTGAATGTATGTTCGGCATAGGAGGTTGTTGGTAAAGTTTGTGAATAAGCAGGTTGTTTCGCAAAACTGTAAATCTAAATCAAGAAAACCAGCACTGAAAATGTAAATCGTCAGAATTGTCAATACAACCCAACGGGACGTAACATAACAGGTTTTCGCACCTTTGTTGGGTTGATGAAAGCGTGGTCTGAATATCGAAAAAGCGACATTGACGACTACTAAAAACTATCTACAATGAAAACGGCTCGAAGATGAAGAAACCATTAAATTTAAAATAAGGTTGTGAAAATCCAAGCTAGTGTTTTTAGCAAGCCCAGTTAGATTTTCATAAGGAAAAAATTCAAAACAAAAATTATGAGACCCATTTCGGAGACTTTTTTTTGTAGATAACGATAACTAGTTTAGAGCATTGTAAGCGGATTCATTGACAATAGAATCAACATAATGGGAAAAATCGTGATCAGAGTGCAATTCAAATGGTGTTTGTTGTGTGTGTGGGTCTGTGTGGGGGGACCCCATTTTTCATAACCTCGCAACACAAACAAAACATAATCTGGAACAATAAACTGTCAAAGCTGAGTATTCAGTCAGTGACAATGCCTACAGCCGATATGCAACAAGAGTCTTCCTGAATCGTGTCTGTCAAATGTAAATTAAGACCTTGTTTTAACTTGTACAAATATTGGATTTTTTTAAATACAAAAACAAGCTGTCGGACCCAAAACTTCATCTATTTTCAGTGCCCGTTTAAGCCAACTCGAATCAAGAGTAGACGAGTTTCACAAAAATAAAAGTAAGAGGTGAAAAAAAATTAAAAAAGATGAGAATAAACAGATATTCAAAAAATTTGTTGAACAAACAATTTTTTAAGAATGAAAACCAAATGCCAAACACGAATTAATCAATAACCAATCACTGCAATTAACAACCAAAACTTCGACGTTTAGTGTAACAAATTGGACTTAAGGAATGCGTATATTCATTTAAAGTTGGGCAAAGTAACCAGAAAAACCACTATGGTACTTTTCGCTTCTTACACGACGTTTGTGGACTTGGCGATGAGCCCAGTCAACTCCAATGGGTCCAACGGGTCATGAAACTGCTTTTGAAAGTTATACTCTTCTCAAAAACAGAACTTAGGCGAATTTGTTGTAGCTTCCAAATTCGAAAAAAAACATGAGACCGTTATAAAAAAAGCAATGGATTACCAAAAAAATTCAACCTGAATTGTTACAAAGCATAAACGTTCGATAAATTACAAAATCATCTCGTTGAAAACCGAAGCCATGCCTAGCAGACTGAGAACTAGTTTTGAACAACGGGTCCTACTTTTGGGTCACCTACTCTTGGGTCACCATCGCTTTTGCAAAAACACCTCACGAAAAAAGTATTTGGCAGATGAGCGAGAAGTAGTATGGGCGACCAAACATGTTATTCATGACATGAATTTGTCTCACATTAATTATCACAAAATGCGGTAATTCTCAAACAGCTGGCTGCCGATTACTGCGTAATCAAACCCAATATTGCTCAACTGCTTCATAAAAGCTTTTTTATGGATGACTTTGTTCACTCGTTCAACACGACACACGAGGCTAGAGACTCTACTACGCAACTAAAATCCTCCCTAAGACAGGGGATTCAACCTAACTAAGTTTGTATCTAACACTAATGACGCGATCTACTCCTCTGATGGATGCGAAGTTTCTAGTAACGCTACAGTGCATCGGGTCCTGGGGGACAAATGCTACACAACTGACGATACGATATTCGTGCAACCAACAACCAAGGTAACTAATACTACATCATTTACACTCCGAACAGTTCTCTCTACAGTAGCAAGAATTTTTGACCCCTTAGGTATCCTAGCGCCGTTTGTCATAACATTCAAAATTCTTCTGCAAAACCTGTGGAAAACTGGTATCTCTTGGGACGAAACCGTGCGCAGTGACTTTGTTCCGATAATTGACAAATGGTTCGACCAATCAAAACAAGTCCCCCCTGTGAGGCTGCTGCGCTTACTGGGACCACAGCTGTCACCTAGTGATATACAGCTTCATGCTTTCCGCGACGTGTCGCAAGACGCAATGGCTACGTATATCTACTTCCGAACTGCATGTAGCTCTGGCATACACGCTACTTTTATGATTGGCAGAAAAGAACACAGGTAGAATCATTGAACTAAGAGAGCATTCCGAAACTGGAATTACAAGCAGCCCTTATCGGTGCTCGGCTGTTCAAGTTTGCTTCTGATGAAATGCAAATAAAGCCCCACTCCCTTCACTTTTGGACAGAAAGCTCTGTTTTGCCTGGATCGCATCATCTGGTAAACTGAAAACTTAATGCTCAAACAGAGTTGGTAGAATACTTACTTTAAGCAAAGCCGAACAATGGAAACACATTCCTGGTAGACTCAACCCAGCAGACAGTGCTACACGGGGAATTGAACTTAAAGACGTAGCAAAGCTCTGTTTGGATGCAGCACAATTTCTACTCAACAAGGAGCCTACTTGGGGGTCAACGAAACAATGGAACGAAGTAATGATACAACGGTTGGCCCCCCAACTACACTCTTAATCGATTCTTCCCAGTTTTCAAACTGGTTTCGATTAGTTCGGGTCACCGCTCGGTTTATAGTTTTTGTCGATACATTGAAGGGAAACAGTAAACGTTCCGCCACTATGGAAGACCTAGAAGAAGCTAAGTTTCTCCTTCATCAACAATCCCAGCAAGAAACCATTGGTGACAGCTAAAACCAACAACGAACCAAGCAGCAAGTTGACAACAAAGACAAAGTGCAACAGTTGTCACCTTTTCTCGACAACGGTATTATTCGCGCGCGAAGACGACTATGAAACTAACCTTTACCGGACGCAACAAAGCATCCAATAATTCTTAACGCGAATTACATTCGCAACTACATGCAACAGAGTTTTGTCATCATTGGGCTCCGAAAAACACTCAGACAGATAAGACTTAACTGCTTTCTCTGCAGAAGATTCCAAGGCAAAGGGCTACATCCACTCATGGCCGACTTGCCGCCAACTTGTTTCGACGATCCGTCAGACAATTCATTCCCGTTCAAAAATAGAGGAATTGACTACATCGGGCCATTCTACATCGCAACAAAGGATACAACTGAAAAAAGCTATATTGCCTTTTCACATGCCTCTCTACTCGCACGGTTCACCTGGAATCGACAGTGAACCTTACTATCAACAACTGCATAACGGCAATTAGGTGTTTCATGTCTAGGAGAGGCACACCTAAGCTTTTGATATCTGACAACGCTACTTACTTCGTCGGCGTCCGTAAACAAGTACGCTAAGAACCAATTAACTTCAACGAAACCACCCAAACTGAAACGCTACAAATCCACAATGTCGAATGGCGCCTAAAACCTCCGGCTGCTCCCCATTTTGGCGGCGTGTGGGAGCGGCTCGTATCAAAGACAAAACAAGCATTCTTACTAAATCTCGGTTCAGATCGACAGATCTCGGTTCAGATCAAGAGATCTATTTGCTACTATCGTAGCCGAGACCGAGGCAATCCTCACTCACGTCCGCTAACGCATGTCAGTAGTGAGCTTGACGACGACCTTCCACTGACACCCAACGACTTCCTAATGGGTCGACCATTCGTCTACGCTCCAGCAGCAGCCTTCTACGAAGCATCTACTAGTAAACTGTCCCACAAGTCCTGGAAGCGAGCAGAAGATAGACTAGACAGCTTCTGGAGGCGTCTACTTAAAGAGTACGCTCCGACTTTCATCAGAAGGACTATATGGTCGCAACCCGAGGAACCACTCGAAAAAGGTGACCTCGTGTGGATACTCGAGGACTTTACACCACGAGGCATCTGGCCACTGGGTTGAGTCCTAGAAGTTTTTACCGGCTCGGATGGCATCGCGCGCTCGTGTAAATTGAAAACAGTCCTAGGTACTTCAACGAGGCCAGCGATGAAACTTTACCCTCGTATCCCCAAAAAGGGAGATTTAAGACCACTTTAATTGTACTGCAGCAACAATAAAAAACTGGGCTCAACCCCTTCCTCTTTGGTTCTAAATAAGATGTCCCTTCCCCGAGGATATTCAATACATGAATTTGTCTCACATTAATTCTCACAAAATGCGGTAAAATCATTTAATAAATTTGACTTCGAACCTAGTTAATCAGTTTTACTACACCATCCTTGTACTTCAAAAACATGAAGTTGTAACTCGCAACTCGCGTAAGCGAAACATTGTGTTTTCTGAAAATCCTCGTTGCTGCTTCGATAGTCTCTATGATATTTACAGAGGAACAGATTTGATTAATTCGTTCACAGAATTCTATGTAGCTCGTTGATCGAATAAAACTTCAACCGGTCATCGCTATAATTTGTCTGAATAAACAAAAACTCAGACCAGCTTTTATTGACCATACAACAAAACAGTTTTTTTCTAATTTGTTTGTGTAATTTGAATGACCATTAAAGCTGTTTCAAAGTGAAAGGACATTAGAATAGCTATCATATTTACTCTGAGGTACTTAAGGTTGGGCAAAAAACCCACCTTCGTTATGGGGTCAAATCATTAGCTCAGGAAAAATATTTGACAACCCAAACATAGAACAGTTGACTACTTTGCAAGCAACACAAAATGTTCCGACCACAACTTTTGAAGTACAAGTTGTCAAAAAACTTTTCTGTATAAACTGAAATACAAAATATTATTTTTACTTATAATTTTTTCTGTTAAATTCAGTTGCTTCTTCAGAAAAAAGGCGAAAAAACTACGTATAGACTTGCCAAATGAAAGTTAAGAACAGTTAGCTCATAATGAAAGTTGCAGATTGATTGAATTCATCTGCCATTCCTAAAAGTCGTTCCAGTCAGCCTCAAACTCAAAACTCTAAGACTAGCTTTTCTCGACAGTGAGAAGGAAACTTTGAATGTTTTTGGGAATTAAAATCACATCTAAAAGAGAGTTTTATATGGGGTTTCAGGGGGTGGATGTTCGTTGTGGTCGGAATTGGTCAGATCGCTTATACTTTATGTTTTAAGAAATCTGTAAAAGGTTTGGGTTTTGTAGAGAGCGTATAAATTTTTTTAAAGTTTTCTTCTAAATATTTATTTGCACAGCTAATTGTGGGCAAATTTCTCTGTTTCTTGCACAACAACAGTTTTTTTGGTCTGATTTGCAATTTTTCATCTTGAGCAGGTTTTTTGTTAAAGCCAGACTGGTTTCTTAAATTGTTGCATAAATCTTTTCGCGAGATTGAATGAGTTTTGAAAAATTACCTTTCGCAGTCGAGGATAATCCACCAGTTGTCGGATACCTTCCAATATGCTGACATAATCACACACTCAGGTTCAATATAACAACCACCAAAAGAACATCGATTTGAGAAATACTTGATTTAATGATCACTTTACCAGTAATCAAGGCTGTTAACAGTCAAAAATCGAAAATAAAAATTTTTTGAGTACATTTTGAAGTAACTCCTTGACATTGTTTTTCAGCTTAATTTATTAGAGCACCAAAATGTGTAAAAAAAAATCTGAATCGGCAGATTTGATTACATCAAAAAAAGATCCGCTTTGAAAAATTGATCCGAATTTGGTGTAAAAATATATTTTAAGGACGGTATTGGGACAACACCGATATTGGGACAAAAGATCAAAAAAACAATAAACGTATAAATAACAGATGACCTGAAACAAACCAAACGGAATATGCTTTAAATTAAATTAGACCGAATGTCTTCTGTACTTGTTTTCTCATTGTGCAGGTATAATTATTCTATTTAATGATGATAAATCAATCAGATCAATATGATATCATTAAATAGAATAAGAGGAAATAAATCAATCAAAGAAATGTGTTAGTTAACTACCAAAAAATGCCAGTCAAATTTTCAACTTTTCCGGAAAGTTTAATTTTGGCACTTCGAAGGTTTATTTCAGAAATTTTCTTCGAAGCGATTGATCTATTATTTTGAGAAGTTTAACTTGTCTTGTAAATGACCCGAACTGAAAACTGGTTTTACCACCGAAAATAAATATCTAGATAATCCAAAATGTTTCTTCCGTAACCCGGTCAGGATTAGAGTTTAGCCCCGGAATTTATAAGTGACATTAAATTCAGTACAGGCTAATTTCGAGGATTAGTCTATGGAGAAAATCGCCGTACAAAAATACTGAGGGGCTTACGATTTATTTTTAAATAATTTTGCTCGTTTTTATCAAGGACACATTTTGAAATGATAATCAGCGAAATGGCGCAGTTTAAAAAAATCGTAGTAAGGAAAAAAGGTTATAGAAGTATTCGATATGATGCTAAATATAAGAAGACATAAGAATTATTTTCACGAAGTTCTAAGGGGCTCAAATTGAGATACTGAATAAATTGGGTAAATTGACAGGCCAGAGCGTCCAAAATCAAGTAGATAAAACTGCGGCAGGTAGTATGCGGAAAACGCGGAAGGGGGGGGGTTAGAGAGTAGAAAAATTGGTTCGGAAAATGTGGAGCAACGTTCAGTCAAGATTGAATCGATCTGAAGAGCTCCGCTTGAACTGCAGCGTCTATAGAATTACAACAAGTCACTCAAAAACAACAGAATTAGCCGAGAGATTCGAAAGGCGAGAAGTTTTTCAAACTGAATGTATACACCACACGAGTAGCATTCGAGGGTTCGTAAGTAGAATATGAAAATCAAGTTTGACGTGTTCAAAAAAGTATAAGTTTTTGAATGTAAAAGATCAAAATAGGGCGGATAATTGTGCATATGAAAATAGCAGGAGCGAATTTGCATCAGAATTATCACATTTTGTTTTGGATATTCTTCTTATTAGCCAAAAATACTGAGGTTGAAGTTTCAGGCGAAACACTTTCTGGAAGTACGCCAGGTCACCACAAGTACAAATAGAAAGGGATTAAAAATGGGAGGGAGAAAGGATTAAAGCCACTACAGGTAGCCCAAAGTTGGGCTCCCTTCTATCGATCTGTCTAGATTCAAATCTCTTGTCAGCGAAAGCGAAAAGTGACTTTGCAGTGTGATAATGCAGATTGTGTACCTTGGTAATAGAATGTGAACATATTCATATCCTACAACTGTTTGCTTCCAACTTAGCTTCACTATTGTTTCTATTGTTTGTATGCAATCACTTCTTTTTTTTGAATAAATATAGACTCAATTTGCCTAGGTTCCTATTTTAAAAGTCGATTTTTGTTTGTTGTAAATAACCCGCTGGCTCAGCAGGAAAAAGAACGGCTAGTTAAAAGGAGCAGTTAACGGCAGATTGGTAGCTTTGATAATGTTGTTAAAGTGAACGTTTTTAGAGAAAAAAAATCGGCTCAATAAATCAGAGTTTTTACAGACCTTTTTTTCATTCATTCCCTCGTCACTACGGTTACCTCTGTTTTCTATATTCGATTATATTCTGTCGAAATATTGAAGGTGAACTTAATTTTTTGTTGAAGCAATCTGCAACCCCTAATCAAGAGATACTGGCAGAGATATTTTTCCATAGGGTGATGGGAGCTTCAGTCAGAAAAATAAATTAAGTTTTCCTGGCCTCAATTTGAAAAATAAACAAATTTGGCTTTAATTTTTAACAATTTGGTCTTGTTTCAAACAATTTTTTAGATATCAAGACCCCTTCCAAGGGCAAATCTACGGTTTTATGAAAACAGAATATTTCGCAAAAGAGGTTTCTAAGTCGTCCGCCAAACTTTTTTAAATTCAATTCAATTCAATTATTCGATACAGTGAAGAAATACATACGTAATCACTCACTGCATCAGGATAGCTAGAACAAGCTTTTCAACCTAACAAGTAGCTACCCTCCGGGATAACTATCACAAATAAGTAACGACAACGGGTAAACAAATCAGAAAAAATTGTTGACCAGCTGTATATTGTCTAAAATGTAATTTCTTTTGAAAACATTTAAAATTTTTGACAGCTGTTCTTGAGAGTACGTTTCGATATTATCGGGTAGGAGTTTATTTGACATCAAAAATTGAAACATTTAACAATTTTGCATGAAAGGGAGTTTTTCATAGTTTTTGTCCTACAGCGATAAAACGGAATCATTCCGTTAGAAGTAGAACGTGTATTTCGTTTATTACTATAATAACTGACGTTTAGAAAATCAAGAGGTTGACGTTTTAAATATTGAAAAATGGTTTCTTTGAAAAGTTGAGTTAAATAAATCTCATGAACTCTATCGATGCCCAGATCATTAAACTTTGTTGTTATGTGTTCGTATTTGCGTTTGAATAATATGGTACGGAGAATTCATTTTTGGCAGATATAATTTTTTTCTAAATTTGTTTTGCTAGTACTCCTATAGACAAGCAGACCATATGAAATTATAGGTATTACATATGCCAGGTAGAACTTTAACAGCATCTTGCGAGAAAAAGCTACCCTGCCCTTATACATAATTCCGTTAAATCGGCCTAGTTTTCTGCACACAGTTTCAACATGGTGTGTAAATTTGAGTTGACTATCAATGACAACACCCAACTATTTGAAACAATTTATAAATCCTATGTTTTCACCCGCGAGTGAAAAGTCATTATCCAAACATTGTTTACCAAATGGTAAGATTTTACATTTTGTAGAGCTTATCGACAATTTATTTCGCACACACCAGTGATCTGTTTTCAGCAAATCATTTTTAAAGTAATCATTTACCCTTGTCATTGGGAAAGAAGCAAGAATAGCAGTGTTGTCCGCAAAAAGACTTAATTCCGATTTTGAAACAATTTTATTTATGTCGTTAATGTAAAGTAAGAAAAATAGGGGTCCAAGAACAGAGCCCTGCGGAACTCCGTACGATATTACCTGTTGCCTAGAAGTACCGTTCGAATTAACAACAAATTGTTGTCTGTTTGTCAAATAACTTCGAAAGCCGTACGCGCATAATTTTTCCAGAAGAATGCAATGGTTAACTGTATGAAATGCCTTTCTTAGATCAATAAAAAGCGCTAAGCCCATATTTTTTGTCTCAATCGTTTTTCGCCTGAATTCAGTAACTCGTAGGATAGCATGGATACAAGAATGTTTTTCGCGGAAACCAAACTGTTCCGGTATTATAATATTGTTTTTGTTAATGAAAACTGGCATTCTTTTATAATTTAATTTTTCAAAAATTTTGCTAAAAACTGTCAAAAGACTAATAGGTTGATAATTACTGGGAATTTCTTTGTCTCCTTTTTTCAGAAAAGCGACAATTTTTGCAATTTTACAAGCATCTGGAAAATATGCTCTATCAGTACATTTATTTAAAATGTTTGCCAGGAAAACAGATATGACTGGTGAACATAATTTAATCATTTTATTTGAAAGACTATGATGACCACTTGAAGTTTTAGTTTTTAAGGCACCTATTACTTTAAAAACTTCATGTTGATCCGTTTTAAAAAATACAAAATTTGATATGTTACTGTCTAACTTTTGAGAAGCAGAACCAGTAAGTGGCATAGAATTGCTCAGGTGCTTACCAATATTGAAGAAGAAATCAATTCAAAAGTATGGTTCAATCTCTTTTTGGGCTGCTGTTTGTTTTCCACAAAAAAGATTAAAAGCTTGAAATATTTGTTTTAATGATGTACATTTTTCAATTTTCTTATCAAGGTAGTCTCTTTGAGCACGCCTAATTGCCTTTTTACCTTATTTCTAAACATTCGGAAGCAATTAATATTCTCAAGTGAAGGTTTCTTAATCATTTTGGCATGAAGACGATCTCTCTTTTTACACATTTTTTTGATATCATTGGTGATCCAGTCTTTGTGTTTTTTCCTTAGTAATGTTTGTTGGGGGCAAAAACGGTCGAAAACATCCAGACACAATTTTGTTAAATCGGTCAACATGTCATCAATTGTTTCCATATTGCAATTATTGAGATTTTGATGCAAAACAAGCAAGAATTTTAAAATTTTTTGATTTTTGTTCAAGCATTTCAAGTTTCGACCTATCTTAGAATTGTCACTATCGTTCAAAAAAGGTCCAATAGAGGCAACTAGCGCATAATGATCACTTAAAGAATTCTTTAAAGTAGTTACGCTCATATCATATTTACTAATGATATGATCAATACAGGTAGAACTAGATGCGGTTTCTCTTGTTGCTTCACTATTTGATATGAAGAATCCAAAAAAAACTAAGTATCAACTTATATTCCTCAATTAATCGAGAATTGCGCGACACGTTCAGAATATCTAAAATCATATCTCCCACAATGATTGAGTTCTGACATTGTTTTGAATTCAAATTCACGAGTAAACCCTCAAATTGTGTTAAGAAATGCTTTGAATTGATTGATGGCGGTCGATACATCAAACAAACGTTTAATTTCTGTTTACTACCTAGACTTAAAGTTAAGACAACAATTTCTAGTTCATACGATAAAATTTCGTGCGAAAAGTCAATTTGATCTTTTATGAAAAATGCTAAACCCCCACCCCTACTTTTTTGACGGTTAACAAAAATATCTTTTTGGTAGCCGTCCAAGTTATAAAGTTCCAAGCGATCATTGTCATTTAACCAAGTTTTGCTTAAGGCAACGACACATGGTTGCCATTTTAGTGAAGCAACAAGAACTTTTAATTGGTCATGATGGTTGCGCAGTGGTTGAATATTTAAGAAAAGTATTTCAATGAGTTTTTCCACCAAACAGCATAGTTTATCAAGTTTCCGCTCTTGTATATCATTTTGCCTTGTTCTTTTTCCTTTTCCCCGGAGTTCCAAAAAAAGATTAAGATTTTGGATATCGTCGGAATCAGCAGCATTTTGAATAACATCCGTATATTTTTCCTTGTCAGTAGTTACTAAGATATCATTTTCCATATAAATACCAACATCCTTCTTGTTATCAATTGGTTGCCATCTGCCATGTGAATTGTACTTTTTAATCTGGACTTGATTCTTATGAGTAGATGCTTGTAGATTTTTGTCCCGTCTGCAGTAGTTCATAATTTCCCTATCTTTTTCTGCCAATTGTTCGTTTACATGGATTTTTCCCCCGTTAAATCATCCCAAAAATCGAATCTGTTTTTCCAAACAGGATCTCGCTGGTGATTATACAAAAATTTGACAATAATCGGACGATTTCGACCTTTACCTGGTAAATAATGACACGCGACAATAGCCTGGGGCTGAATTGAAATATTTACTGACCTGAGTATCTTCACAATTGAATGGACAGCGTACTCACCACTATCCGACACTCCATGAAATGTTAAACACATAAATGAGGAATGTCTTTCCACTTTCGTAACTCTTTTTTCCAACTCATCATTGTCGTAAAGAAGCCTGTCATTCTCACCCCGTAATTCTATAATTTCATTCTGTTGGTAATCGAACTGTTTTATTAACTGCTCAAGAAGTAATCTAACAGTGTCTCCATTATTCAAATCCGTCAAAAAAAGTTTTTGCAAAAAGGCCATTTTGAATTTTTGAAAGCGAAAGAATTTTAAACGAAGATTTTATGCGGCAAACGTAAGAAGAACAATGCGACTGTTTCTTAGCTTTTTTTTCGAGGTCTCTTGAAGTACCACATGACAAAATTTTGATGAAATTTTTGGAGCCATTTTGTTTCTTAACTCTCTAGCCGCTCCTGTCCTTGCATCTTCTCCATTCTGCGAGCTTCTGGTCTGGGTGGTGATTCCTCTTATAAATCTAATACTAGCACCGCATTGACACTCTATTTCATCTTCAACGCCATCAACAATTTTTTAAACCAAATTTGAATTGCCACAGTGGGTCTGAATTCACTTGAAAATCTGCTTTAAAAACCCTGCTGGTTGCGCCATGTGATACTCCACGGAACTCAGTTGATAATGATAAGAGATGATGTTGTTCAAATTTTTATTTCAAATTCCTTGAAAATGATTTTCTATTTGTTGCAAACTTAATAATTCTAAGTCTTTTTTGATTTGAATTCATAAACATATTAAAAACGCTAGATATGCATATAAATTTAAATCCTAAGAGTTGCCCACAGTGTAAAGGTTTTTCCCCGATCCACAAGGAAAAATTATAATAAAGAAGTATGAAGAAGACTATAGGATCTAAAACCTCAATTTGACAAAAGTTTGAATTATGCATATCTGATTTTTTATGTTCTTTTCTATTTCACTCCGAATCCAGATCGACATTCAAACTTGAACTCTATGCAAACTTTGTGTGCAATGAGATGAAGCCAAAAGTTTTTTCTGAAAAGATGTAGTGAAAACAAACTAAAACTTGTTTCGATTGTCCTGACTGGTCTATTCTTCAGGTTTGCTAAAATGATCCTGTACATCTCCTACCCACCAAGAAAATTTGGTCAATTAACTTCGTAGGGTTTGAATTTTTCTCTTCTCCTAGCTGCTGTGACAGTCTGAATTTAGTCCTTCTCGATAGTTGGCTTACTTTCGGTTTCGGTTTGATTACAGTAATTGTCTGCTCGTCTTCTTCTTCTGCACGTTAAACATAACGCTGAAATTTGGCTGTGATTATGCCCCACTAGTTTATCGATGTTCCGCGCCTGCGTCTTTTTTGACACCTCTTCTGTTGTTCTCCCATTTCAATACTGTATCTCAAAGCCACTCCCGTTTCCTCTCTCATCAGGTCCTAAAACGATAGAGGTTGATTTTCGGGGTTGTGGTTGTCTCGCGGTATGAGTCATTTCACTCGCAGTGGTGCTCCTTGTTCAGATATGTCTGATTTTAATTAAATATAACAGATTATTTGTAACATTTTTCATGCGCACAATAATTTCTCAGCCATCTCCTCTTCAAATAGATCGTCGTGTCTTTGTTCTTTCGCCATAACCTTATTCAATTTTAGTTTCCTTTAGCTCGTTTTCAAATTTGCTGCCACCGCTTTCCTTCAAAAGGTTCTTCGTTCCATCTGCAGGACAAATTTTTTTTTGTGAAAACGATTTTCTATTTGTTTTGCTGAGTCTAGCTATAGGATAAGGCAACTCTGAGTGTTTAGGTTGCAAACCTAATAAATCTAAGTCTTTTTTTATTTTAATTCATAAAGATATTAAAAGCGTTAGATGTGCATAAAAATTTAAATCCTAAGAGTTGCCCACAGTGTATAGGTTTTTCCCCGATCCACAAGGAAAAATTATAATAAAGAAGTATGAAGAAGACTATAGGAGTCTAAAAGCTCAATTTGACAAAAGTTTGAATTATGCATATCTGAAATTTTAAGTTCTTTTCTATTTCACTCCGAATCCAGATCGACATTCAAACTTGAACTCTATGCAAACGTTGTGTGCAATGAGATGAAGCCAAAAGTTTTTTTCTGAAAAGATGTAGTGAAAACAAACCAAAACTTGTTTCGATTGGCCTGACTGGTCTATTCTTCAGGTTTGCTAAAATGATCCTGTACATCTCCTACCCACCAAGAAAATTTGGTCAATTAACTTCGTAGGGTTTGAATTTTTCTCTTCTCCTAGCTGCTGTGACAGTCTGAATTTAGTCCTTCTCGATAGTTGGCTTACTTTCGGTTTCGGTTTGATTACAGTAACTGTCTGCTCGTCTTCTTCTTCTGCACGTTAAATATAACGCTGAAATTTGGCTGTGATTATGCCCCACTAGTTTATCGATGTTCCGCGCCTGCGTCTCTTTTGACACCTCTTCTGTAGTTCTCCCATTTCAATACTGTATCTCAAAGCCACTCCCGTTTCCTCTCTCATCAGGTCCCAAAACGATAGTGGTTGATTTTCGGGGTTGTGGTTGTCTCTCGGTATGAGTCATTTCACTCGCAGTGGTGCTCCTTGTTCAGATATGTCTGAATTTAATTAAATATAACGGATTAATCGTAACATTTTTCATGCGCACAAATTTCTCAGCCATCTTTGTTCTTTCGCCATAACCTTATTCATTTTTAGTTTCCATTAGCTCTTTTTCAAATTTGCTGCCATCGCTTTCCTTCAAAAGGTTCTTCGTTCCATCTACAAAATTTCCTTTGTGAAAACGATTTTCTATTTGTTTTGCTCACTGCTGAGTCTAGCTATAGGATAAGGCAATTCTGAGTGTTTAGGTTGCAAACTTCATAAATCTAAGTTTTTTTTTTATTTTAATTCATAAAGCTATTAAAAAAACGTTAGATATGCATATAAATTTAAATCCTAAGAGTTGCCCACAGTGTATAGTTCTTTCCCCGATCCACAAGGAAAAATTATAATAAAGAAGTATGAAGACTATAGTAGTCTAAAAGCTCAATTTCCCAAAAGTTTGAATTATGCATATGTGGTTTTTTAAGTTCTCTTCTATTTTACTCCAATCCAGATCGACATTTAAAATGAATTTCATGCAAACGTTGGGTGCAATGAAATGCTGCCAAAAAAATTTTCTGAAAAGATGTAGTTTAAAAAATTAAAATTTGGTTCGGTTGGCCTGTCTGGTCTATTCTTCAGGTTTGCAAATTGATCTTGTACACCCATTTTTTCCTAACCCCATTTTTTTCCGTGGAGATCTTTGTCGCTGAATGGTTGACGAAATTTCCAAATCTCAAAGGCTCTTTTTTCTTGTTTGGTTTTGTCGAAAGATTGCATTTTCTTGCCGAGAGTCGTGAAAGTGGTGAGGAAGGTGGAATAAAATTGTCGTCTCCTTGTTTGGAACGATTCTCAGAGCAACATCACTGGCTGTTTTTTTTGCGTTTCTTTTGTGAGTACTTAGTTCTCCCGTTAGATACGCCGCAAATCCTGAATTCGTCTTTAATTTTTTAATGAAATTGTCTGGTATAGTTCTTCTGGTAAACTTTTCGATTTTTGTTTTTTTTTTGTTTTGGAGCTGACTTGTTCGGCGTTGAACTGCTAGTACCCTCATCTGGTTTTTCCATCTTCTGGTGGTGTTTTCTGATTCTAATTTTTTCCTTTCCTGTCTTCGCTTCTGCTTGTGCAAACTTGAAACGTTTCGCTTTTTGTACTGTCAATTTCTTCTCTGACATGTTGATGGCCGCTTGTTCTTGCGTTCATGCGCAAAGTTTTTTCTACTTTGTTCTCAGAACCGCCAGGTTTAATCCTCCCATGCCTCCGTTTCTCTGGCCGTGACTATTTTGAAACCATTTGTACGGAAAATTTGATTCTGCTGCCAGTTGTTGCCAATTGTCTCACCTGGCTGATGTCTCTGTTCATTGGTGCCTGGTATTGGTTTGCGTGATTGGGCATTTACTGGAACTCTGCTTGCATTTCTCGGCCATTTTCGTTGTCGCCATTGAGGTGTAATTTTTGCGGTATACTGCAGCCCCAGTTCTTCTGATTGTTGATTCCAATTCGGATAGAACTCTCATTTTCAATGGTTTGATTGAAGCCTTCACGCTTTTTAACTTCTCATCTTGTGCCAGAACTTTTTTCGGCGAGGTGCACGTGCCCTCTTTCTGGTGTTCTATGAATGCTTCCTTCCAAAAGATCCGGATGTATTCAATAAAATCGCGATTGTCAGTCCTGTGATGACCGCAATTTTCGATTAGTGTTTTTTCGCGGCGTGTCCTCTTTCTTTATTTCTTAGCGCATATACTTCATGTAAAATTTTAAGGACTTGACCTCGCTCCTTCTTCCTCAACATTGACAACTACTGTTTAAACAGTGGGCTCATGTCTCTGGTCTTTTTTCATTTTCAGACAATTTTTTTTGTCTCTGGTTTCGTCGGCTCGTCTCTTGAGCTGTCAAGCTTTCAATATAGACCTCTCTTGACCCTCATTGTCTAAATGATGGAAATCAAACAAAAACTTATCCCTGATAAAGAAAAATTGTTTTTTCGTAGTCGCTAAAAATGTGCTTCAATTGACAGTTTCTGTAAAGTTTTCTGTTTTTCCATCCTAAACCTCTAATGATTGTACTGAGGCGTCTTGTTTTTGTGTTTCTTGTTTTTGTCAAGAATAATAATTTCTACTCTTCCATTTAATGCTTGCGTCTTCCTTTCAGCTAAACCGCTGCCCTTATGGTCACCCATTGGACAAGGTTTTTGTTCCTTGACGTTTTCATTAAAAAAATCGGTTAAAGCTTTTATCTTTAATCGAGTTAAACGATTAATTTTTATCAGTTTTTGAAGTCAGTGAGTGTCGATGTATGATCCCAAGAATTTCTTAGTCATTATACCGAGTGTTGACTTTGTGACTTTCACCGAGGGAAGATTCAAAATTCTGTCGATTGATACAATTATACATGTTTTCTTTCCTTATTGAATTCTTGAGGTTCTGAATAACATAATTGCAGCTCATGGCCCAAAAAGGATTATTTTATTGCCTTCTTACCAAATTGCCTTCTTACCATTTGCAACTATGATACTCATCAGCTAAATTCAATTTGTCGTTGTGCATGTGAGGCCACCACAAATAGCGCAACACCTTCATCATTGTCTCTTTTCCTAGATATCCTCAATGAACACGTTTCGTAACTGCTGTTCTTAGCTGTACTGGAATCAGTAATATGTTGGCTACTCAGAAAAATTCGTTAATCATTGCTATCTGGTTCAACAGTGGATTCGTCTTAAGTCCCATACGCTCGAACAACTGTCTGTCTCCTCACTCAGTTACTCTTGCACTGCAGTTACTCTTGAGTTCGGTCAAGCAGTTTTGGTCAATTAAAATCGTAGGGTTTGAAATGTTTTCTTCTCCTAGCTGCTGTGACAGTCTGATTTTAGTCCTTCTCGATTGTTGGCTCAATTTCGGTTTCGGTTTCATTACAGTGACTGTCTGCTCGTCAACTTCTTCTGCACGTTAAATCTAACGCTACAATTTGGCTTTGATTATGCTCCAGTTGTTTATCGATGCACCGCGCCTGCGTCTCTTTTGACACCTCTTCTGTTGTTCTTCCAATTCGACACTGTTTCTCAAAGCCACTCCCGTTTCCTCTCCCATCAGGTCCCAAGACGACAGTGGTTGATTTGCGGGGTTGTGGTTGTCTCGCGGTATAAGTAATTTCACTCTCGGTGTTGCTCCTTGTTCATTTTTGTCTGAATTTAATTAACGGATTATTTGGAGCATTTTTCCGGCGCGCAAAAATTTCTCAGCCACTTCTGCTCTTCAAGTAGATCGTCGTGGTTTTGATCTTTCGCGATAATCTTATTCAAATTTAGGTTCCACTAGCTCTTTTGTAAATTCGTTGCCTCCATCTCTCTTCAAAAGGGTCTTCGTTCCACTTGCAGGACAAGTTTTTCTGTGTTTTTTTCTGAATTTCGAGTTTTGCTCTTGAATCCAATGTACTCTAAAAATTAATTTTCGACAACGGTTTTGAGATGTATTGTTTTTTGACCAACTTGACGGATTAGGACAAACTGGCTCCAATAGTTATCTGTTTCATTTGGGTTTTTGCACTCAAAAAACTCTAGAAAGTTTTCGTTCCGGTTGAACTTTTGATTTAAGCCACGATTCACTCTTCGGTTCTTTCAAAAATAAACAATTAGGCCCAAATTTTTTTTTAAACGAAATTGAACAATTTTAAGTTGTTAGAGTAATAACATATTGACTCATTAAACTAACTTGGATATGCAGTTTTTTATCTGTTTCAGTCCAAGGCCGATGCTTTGTGATCTGTTGCAATAATAAATGATTTCCCAAGAAACTTTGTGTGTACCTTTCTACAGCTCATTAGTTGAAAAATTTGTATGTCTATAAATGTCCGTCATTGTGCGCTGCCACAAACGATGTCAAAAATGCTATTAATTGATTCTTGACATATTTTTGATCCAATAAAATTAAGCAAAAAACCCCTTTTTTGACAATTTGACTCGCCCAACAAGAAGCTCAACAATGTTAGGAATCTGATACCAACTTTTAAATTATTGTTTCTTGATTAGGTTTTGCATCTACTGCTAAATTCTGTGAGTGCTAAATTTTCATTATCTCCAAAATGTTCTTGATTTTGAAAAGGGATTCTTCTACTTTTCTTTTGGATGTAACAAAGTGGATATTGATTTTTGAACTTACTACTTGGTTTTTTATTGCCCATTGTCTGGTAATCATTTGTTTGAATCTTTCATTAGTTTTTTCAAACCTTCAGACAGCGGACACAGTAGCAAATCAAATTTGAACCGTTGCTTTGGTGCAAATCACAGACTCGTAGAGAATTCAAACTCGCACTGTAAATCCAATCCCAGTATACACCTTGTGCGTTGTTCTCTTATCTCCGTCCCCGCCGATCAGGAATCCTTTTTTAAGCCAAGACTATAAACGAGTGTTTGCTGTAAATGAGCTGATTGCTTGAGTTTTTCTGCCGGTTTAGAATTTGGCTTCATCGACGAACATTGGATAATGTCCAATTGTGAAAACTAACCGGACTACCCGTGTTAACGGTCATGAATCTGATCTGTTTGTCTATGCTCATTGAAGTCACTTGATTTTTAGCAACTCAACTTGTTAAATTTTTGATCTTTCATTATATCTATTTTTTAATTCTTATTTCCTCCCTCATTTCCACCGTGTGACTTGGTTGAATCGCAAATTGTGATTGTACGTTTTTTCATCTGATCAATTGCTGCCAATCCGGTTTTGTTTGAGACGGTTTTAAAGTCGTCGCACTCTTCAAAGTTTTCTATCACTTTACAGTCTTCTTGTGATGCCTAGGCGTCCTCGGCTACTTCGCTCACTTGCTCTGATCTGCACATTTTTGCAAAGTGATTTTGTTTATTGCACTTTTTTTCATAATTTCTCTATGGTCGGAATATCTTCGGATGCCTCTCTGCACTTAAGTGTCCATATCAATTGCGTGGTTTTTGCTCTGAACTAAATTCTGCATTCCTAAACCTCGATGCCTTTTTGAAATGTTTCTTTTTTTTTGTAAACCCTTTTGCTCCTCTTTTTTGTGTTCCTGGTTGCCATGATTAGTTTTTGGTTCTTGCTTAATTTTTTTAAACAAAATGTACAATGTTTTTGCTGCCCCTGCAGTCAATGTTTTCTTTCCTGAAAAGCCAATGTTGTTTCTTTACTGTGATTAAACTTAGTTGCCCTTTTGAGTACTTCTTTCGTAGATTATATTTCACACGTCAACGTGTCTTGTAAGGTCACCTAGCTCAATTTGGAAAAGATACATCACTTTTTAATTCACCTATCAAGGTTCCCAAAGTAACCATTTCCGATTTGCCTGCCTGTGCAGTTAAATCAGCTTGAAATGCGTTCAATAATTCTAGCTGTTTTAGTGCTCTTTTAACCACTGGGTTTTGTGGGTTTGTTGATTGTTTATTTGTTCTCCCACCAAAACAGGAATAATAGAACTCCAAACAGTTTTGGAATTAAAAAAAAACAGTCTGTCCCAATTGTAGTCTGCTCAATTTTTTCTCGTTGTTTTCCTGTTGTAATTTTTGCAACGCAAACTTGTTTTGTTTGTTGCTTTCTAGCCGCTAATGCCATTGCATCTTCTCCAGTTTTGGGGCTTTTGGTATGTTTGTTGATTCCTTTAAAAACCCTTGTTAGATCTTCTTCTATCAGCTACAAATTGAGATTCTCTTTCACCGTGACCACCATTAAAAACTGTACGAGCTAAGTTTGAATTGACACGTCGGGTCAAGATTCCACATAAACCAGATTACTGGTATGTCGAAATCATTCCGGTTAACTTGCTTTAAAAATCCCATTGGCTGCGCCAGGTGATACTCCAAGGAACTCAGTTGATGATGGTAAGTTCCTTGAACATCTTTTCTATTTGTTTTGTTAACTGCTGAGTCTAGGCCTACCATTAAGCAACTCTGAAGGTTACGATAGGAAATTGTGAATGACTCTAGTTCATACTGGCGTTGGTACATGAAGAAAACTTGGTTAATATTAGCGGTGTACGTAATTATAAATCCTCAATGCTCCTGCCTGAATTGTTTCTTCCCATGTTGGCCATTGATGGACCAGGATCATTACGACTTGGGTACAAAACCAGAGTTTAACATCAACGTTTCAACGTTTTTTTTAATTTTTGAATTCTTCAAGAGTTTCTGACCGAACAAAAATGCATCAGTTGCTAAAAACTTTTGTTGATGAGTACCCGTACCGAGAAAATCGGGAAAACCGAGAAAAAAGTCTCCTGCTGAGGCTCTAACCCCTGACCTTCTGATTTCTAGACAATTGCTCTATCCACTCGGCTACAGGCCTTGACGCAGGTTGGTACTCTCAGCACTTTCAGCAGTACAACAAGTGTAAGTTTCCGTTGTATTGCTGCTGTTATTGTGTATACTCGAAGCTTGTTTATCTCGTTGCGGTTGAGCCGTTAACTGATTTCTGGTTATTTCTTTCCAGAAAATGTTTATTTCTAAACAAGAAAAGAAATAGAGCGCTTCTGGAAAATACGAGAAAACTAGGCTAGATGATCTATATAAAATATTTATCTAGAAAAACAGCTTCCGTTGGGTACGGGTAAAACATTTTGCATTCGAAAAAATTTCCACAAGAAATTTTTTAAAAAATGAAAACAGCATCCCTTCAGTTTTTCCTCTACTTTCTATGTTTTTACTTGAAACACAGAGGTTGGAGCATTGTTTATGTGCTCCTTGCACAGCAACTGACTAGCCTTGTTGATGCATGCATATATTCGCAACCAAACCAAAACCGAATAATTACCGTACGAGAGACTAGCAAACAAGAACATGACATCCCTTCCCTATACCTCGACCCGGGTCCCCACCAAAAATTAAACTTATCAAGTGCTAAAATAATTACTATGTGATAAATTCAAATGGAGAGTAATCCTTGACGCCGCACGAGCAAAGCTTATTCCCGGTAAAAGCAAAAAGATTGCGATAGAGTCGAACAAAGTCCAGTAAAGCCGAACAAAGTCGAACAAAATCGAACAAAGTCGAACAATGTCCGGTATAGTCGAACAAAGTGGAGCAAAGTCGAACTGAAAAAGTCGAAAACGTACATCGCTCGAGCGTTTCGGTCGAATCATGAGTCAAGCACCTCATCCCGGGCTCTAGGATTCAGTGTATTCAAGAATTGAATTGATCTAGGAGCACATCCGAATTGATCGGTTTGAGACATCGATGGGACTTTGTTGATTGCATATGGATCGCCATCAAGTTGACAAGGATCTATATGCAATCAAAGAGGTCACGTTGACGTCTCAGTCAGATCAATTCTAGATCCTAGATCAAGTTGCATGTATAAGATTCGATCAATGAGAAGTGACATTTATTATGTCTTTTTCTGAACCGCTTAGATGCAGATCTAAATAGTTGGCTGTTTAGGACTAAGGCACCAAAATGTCGCTTGATGAGAAGAAGGCTCTAATTTTGAAATCAAACTCTGTTTAGCTTCATAATTAGCTTTATGGATGTTTCCAATGATACTTCGGAAAAAAACAAAAACAATTTTAAAGCTCGAAAGTGCTTGCAAAAATTTAATTGAATTTATCCTAGCCGGAAGCCAAGATGTAATTAGCTGTGATAATTCGAATAATTCATATTGGCTATGTTACGCCTCTTAAAAATAAATCTCAAAAATCCCAAGAAGTCCTTTTTAAAAAAAAAAATTGGTGGCGTCGCAATTTTTTTAAAAATTATTGTCACTTTTTTGTTTT